>NC_056712.1:268185-280685 GCF_018831695.1 Puntigrus tetrazona | reverse complement strand
TACGTTGAAAACAAACATATAATATAAAAGTGTCCTGTCAACAAGTAGCATCTTCGCAAATGATTAAACATTCGATTTAAAGCAGGCTGTTTTTAACAGTTTTTCTAAATAATTAGCATTTATTACTAGCATTATTAGTTTTATTGTTGTATTGCAGTTTTTTTTGTATTTGTATTTGCATAAAAATATATATATACAGCTGTCACGCTTTCACGATCATATTTTACCTTTAACGAAGCATTAAAAAAAACTTGCATAACCGCACAAGTTTATGAAAGCTTAAAAGCGAGTGTGCGGTTATATATGTTTATTTACAAGATATAATTTTACTTTGCATGAATATATTTTGAATATAGCACAGGGATGTCGTTGTATATAAACGGGTCAGTGGTTGACACCGTCTTTTCCTCCTCTCTGCTGCAGTCTCCACGCCGTTAGGTCAGGGCCGCGTGAACCAGCTCGGCGGAGTCTTCATAAACGGACGCCCTCTGCCCAATCACATCCGCCACAAGATAGTAGAGATGGCCCATCACGGGATACGGCCGTGCGTCATCTCCCCGCCAGCTGCGCGTGTCGCACGGGTGCGTGTCCAAAATTTTATGCAGGTATCAGGAGACCGGATCCATTCGGCCCGGTGCTATCGGTGGCAGCAAACCCAAGGTAGGACATCACCGAGGCCGCTTCACGCCCCGCTAGAACCGAACTGTATTACTGTCTTTATTCATCCGGTTTCACATTTAAAAATAGAGTTTTGCAAATAAAGTTTAGTGTTTAACTTAACGACTGTATACTTGGTTATTTTCGTTGTTGCGTTCAATGTGCCTCACAGTTAACCAATAATTTCCACAATAAACATTTTTCATCGTATAGGATCTTGCAGACTATTGTTTTTATTCCTTTTTAAGAATTAGAAAATAAAAGTCCTTTCATGACATCTGTAAAACCATTATTTATAAGCGATTTTAACACGTATCATATATATATATATATATATATATATATATATATATATATATATATATATATATATATATATATAATATGTGTTAATATATATATATATATATATATATATATATATATATATATATATATATATATATATATATATATATATATTTATATACCTAATGCTAATTAGACAAAATATACACATAATCATAACTAAATGAAAAATATACAAATCATAACTAAATGTTATATTGTTCTCGTTATAATCGTTTCTACATATTTTGAAAGTTCTCATATGGTATAAAGATTAAATATTTTTTCTATTGCAATGAAAGCAGAGCACAACTCCCGATGTGGAAAAGAAAATCGAAGAATACAAGAGAGAGAATCCAGGGATGTTCAGCTGGGAGATTCGGGATAAACTTCTGAAAGATGGGATCTGCGATCGAAACAACGTGCCCTCAGGTACTTTATCTGTCAATCTGTGCAGTTCAGTTTATGCTTTTAAGATATTGCTTCCAGCACCTGTTGCCTGGAGGGAAAAACAGACGTGTATTTATAATTTTAATAGATGGTTTTAAATGCCTAAAACGTTACGGCCGCACATTTTCAATCGTTTAAACCATTCAACAAGTGCGATTCCTGACGGACGCGATTCCTTCCACGTCTGTCCGCAGTGAGCTCCATCAGCGCATGCTGCGCTGCAAATTCGGCGGAAACGGAGATGAAGATGAGGATGACGATGAAGTGGAAAAAGGAGATCGAGGAAAACGAAAGAAGAGCCAAACACAGCATCGACGGGATTCTCGGCGACAGATGTAAGTCCCGACGAGTTTTATCTTTTTTTTTTATTTTTGCGCGAAACTGAGACGAACACAATTAGACTACAGGTATAGCATATCTGCAAAAAGTTATATTGTAGCCTAGATAGAAAATATGTAGGTCTGTATAGGCCGTAGGCTTATGCATTCTTCTTAATAGCAACAATAATAATAACTTGCATATTATTATTATTGTTATTATTAATATTATTATTAATTTAATGTGCATTTTATTATGGAAATAGGCCTATTTGGAAATTCTGTGAATGTCATAAGCATATTTACGGTTATTTTGTTCATAATAAATATCGCTTTTAATGTGTCTTTTGCCTCAAATGCTAAATAGATTGATATATATATATATATATATATATATATATATATATATATATATATATATATATATATATACATATATACACACACACACACACACACATGTATATATATAGCGTTTTTTGTGTCTTTTCTTAAACTCATTGAAACCGAATTGAGGAGCATCAGAGATTAACCTCCTAAAACGAGACGTTCCTGGAGTGAAACTGGCCGAATCAGTAAATCAAACATTTGTCCAAGAATAGCGTTCACTAAAAGACGCTCCTGCAGCGCACAATCGGACACTTGAGGATGAACTTGGGAAAACAAAAGCGAAAGAGTCCATGAGACTCACGCTTCAGTTTCCCCAGGACAAAGCTCGGCCTAGCAGTAGCTTGGTCCCGACAAAAGACTCCAAGCTTTTCAAAATTTGGAAAGAAAGGAAGAAAAAACGGTCTAACAAAAGGCGCGGAGAGGACATTATGGACGGGCAATGAGAGATGAATTATTCACGAATGACCGTAGTCCCGGCTCAGAAGCGTTTTATAGACTTCTGAGGCCTGAATAATGTGTCCATTTTTAGCTAGATCATGTCTTGAATTTTCCCTTTCGCCCCAAAAACAACGTCAGCAGCGTTTGGAGGTAATATTTAATTTTAAGACGATTTAATGGCTGGCCCACGTTTACAGAAAAAAAACACCTGTTGATTGGAGCATTTTCAGATCGTCATTTAAATATTTGGATTTATGGAATTACTTGTTTTATTATTATTTCGAGTGAAACGCGAGTTATAATTGGCCTGCTTTTTGGATTTTTATAAATGATAAATAACGTTTGCATTTTCGTTAACGTTTTCATAAAAGAGAAGTCCGAACAAAATTGTTGTTTCAGATCAATTAGCTATTTCGGCATGTGCTGTTTTAACGTGTCAATTAATATAAAAGGCGAGAATGGTGAGGTAATTCGACAGAGTTTGTTTTCACCTGAGGAGGTAACCATAGCAACTTGTTGCAGCTCTGGCGCGAATATCGCTAAACAGCGAAAAAATTAAATAAAATTAGCATTCTCTCAAAATGCTTTGTTAATAAAATATCTATCACCGGTATATCATACATTTTTGTGCTTAAAATCGCGCTTTTTTAAAATGCGACGTTAACACGGCTAACATGCTAACGTTGGCGTTAGACACGATTAGCCCGCGAAAATCCCCGACGCATTTCATACGTTAGAAAGGCCCGGTTACAGAATACAGTCGGTGCAGTTTTTCGTCGAAATTTAATTAGTGGCACTCAAAAGTCAAAACAACTTGTCAAAATATCGCGACATTTTTTTAACGTCCACGCAGCGGATAGCCCCGAGGCAGCAGCCTGCCCATTTCCCCAGTCGAAGAAGAAATTGTATGTATTAACTTGAAATTGATACAGGCAGCGCGTTTTTCTAACCCCACCGGCCTGAAATTCTTGCGCAGAGGAGTTTGTTCTAGATGTCAAGTGGAGAGAGAGAAACCCTGAGCCGTGAGCGCGCGCTGGCCGGATCACCCCGCGTCATGGGCCGCGCTACAATTGGCGCACATTATACTCAGTCATTGCAATGAAAACCTTTTCTAGTAGATTAAATCGAGCCCTTTATTCGTCCCCACTTTCATCTCAGGACAAAAACCCGCCCCCTTCCTCTCCGCCCGGGGCGCGCATTCATTCCTCACTGCCCTTTTCCTTCTTCTTTTCCAGCACCGCCATCACGAATACAGATCAGTTGGTAATTAGTTTAACAAACGACTGTCGATATGTTGTTGTTTGGAGATGGCTGATTGATATGAACTTTTGAAACGCAAAAGCTTGCTGAGTTAACTCGAAATTTTGGTTCAGCTCCATTGTGGCTGGGTTTATTACAAATTGCTCATTGTTTCAGCTCAGGCATATACATGACCAGGCTACATGTTATTAGCTGAAATTCTAAATATATGTCGAACAGCTATACTTTGTTTTTCAGCTCACTTTTCCCATTTGCACGAACATCAGTAGGCCTATAACATTTTATCGGGAATATAGGGTTTTTTGAATACTCACAAACATATTAAGTTTCATATTGAGCAATATAGCTGTTTCAATGAGCGTTTGTTGCAAGCTCCTAACATGCATGTCAGCAGGATTATTATTATGGTGTGACAATATGTTCTTATGACTTTTTTTGTGGTGTTACGCTGTCATTGTTTGTTCATTGTTGTGTGATGGTCATCTTAAATGAGCTTTTAAGTAAGTGCAAACAAATTAGGTTAACAAAGGAGTTTTACGAAGAACACACGGATACCAAATTCATTATGGCTTATTTTTAATTTTTTGAAAGCAACGTCTAGGCTATAGTTAACATTCAAGAATGCAATTTGTAAAATAGATTTTTTTCAACGCCACGAAAACAAGTTTAACGCTTCAGTAAAATATCAAATGATTAATAGTAATAATAATACCCATAATTTATACATTCCGCTAATGCATACTCAGAACTCATGGATAAGTTTGAATATATAGTGTTACGATTATTGCACAGTGAAATTATTTGTGTTTTTTTGTTGGTATAAATTATTGTTAGTCAAATGGACATTGGCATTAGATTGTTGTATTTCCGTACATTTAAACCTGGACTTGCAACAGAGTAACTTAGATGTCTATATCTGCATTGAAAAAAGAAAGAAAGAAAGAACAAAACAGTGAATGAAAGAAAGGAAGCGCAAGGGGAAAGGAGAAAGGAAAACAGCCTTTTCAAAGCCCGGTTAATGTTTTTGTTTTCCTAGAAGGATCAATCACCTCTGGCTTTTATTCACATGTAGATGTGTCTACATCATAAAACTCAATGAGTCCTGATCTCCATTGACAAACTGTAAACTTCTCCTCTCTCCATTCACTCTCGTCCGTTTGTTTGCAGTGGGCCGATTCTGCGCTGGCTGTATTTCACTCTCTCCTCCCTGCTTGTGGGAGTTGTTGTTTTTTCCTATTCGGTGCTCGGTTAAAATCTCAAAAGGGTGTTTTCAGAATCAAGAGGGTGTTCTCTAGCCAAATATTGATTAAGTACGTGTTTGCTGAGTCTATAGTTGTCGGGTAAGAGGGGTGTGTTGGCTCCGGGCCCCTGCTCCTTCAAAACCTATTGTTGGGCCCCTTAAAGGCTTGAGATCAAAGCAAAGGCCCCTTCAGATTTATTTGTCTGGGAAAAGCCAGTGTAGAGGACCATTGCTTACTAATACTAGTTTGAGCAAACACCCCAAAAGATGTTTCTTAAAACTCGTGTGCCGAGGAAGCTCGGAACCACATTTTTAAATTATGAAAAAATAAAGTGAAAACTGATAACCTTGAACTGATAATGTTTTTCAAAAGTAGTGTTTTTTTTAGCAAAGAGTATTTTCCTACTTTTAAAATTAGTTTTGCTGGTATAAATTAATGTATATAAATCGGTTTAGTGATGTTTAATGTTTATTTTTACCGTAATAAAACCCCTTTTAAATTTTAGTTTAGTCTAAAAATAATATTTACATGAAAAAACAACATACGCTCTTCCACATCTTTGCTTAACAAAAACTAAAACTTTCCAAAGAAAGTTTTAAGAATGGCGAGGGATCCCTCTGGTGCCTGGAATCATCGTATGTGAATCAATAAAACTTATCCCACAATGCCGTGTTTGCCTGAGCGCATCCCCTCCTTTTTCCTATACCATTAACTTTGGGAAAACTGACAATCCTCGAGCCTCATTTAGCTAATTAAAAGTAACTAAAGTCATCAAAGAGCCACGGCCCCTCTCTCACAGATTCTCATTCACGGCAGGCGAAAAAGAAAACTCAGAAATACAAACAGTCAAAGGGATCAAGTTTTTTTGAAAGGGAGTCCCGTGGAGGCCAATTGAATGAGCTTAGTGCTTTCAGACGTGCCATGGTGAACGCAGTCAACATGTAATAATTAGTTTCATTGAGCTGCATTCCAACAATCTGCTGCTTTTCTCCTGGGCTCATTGTCTCCCAGCAGGCCAATAGCCAGGAGGACAGAGAGAATCAAGCAATGACAACACATGAAAGATTCAGCTGCCTTTGTCCGAGAGCGCAAGGAGGACTTTGTTTGTGTAAATAAAATAGGGCTTTTGCCTGCTTTGCTGACTGGGTACTTGCTCAATAGAAAATGGGGGGAGAGTGAGGAGAGAGAAAGCGAAAAAGATGCACCGCAAATACAGACAGCTGTGTCACACAATAATAAACAGATATTTTGGGGACGATTTATTATTACCGCCAATGTACTCTGAGCAGTAAAGCCAGATGTACTCATCCAAAATTAGACCACAATTGGGCAACTATAACCCAATCTGGCTCTTGGGGGTCTAGTTTTGTATGTTTTATGAGGTCTGTCTCTCCGATCAATAAACAAGGGCTCTTCTCTCTGCTGGAATGCTCCTCAGTCATGATTCCGGAGCCCTGCGGGAATGGAGATGAGCAATCATCTGCCTTTTATTCCTTAGAAACCTAACAATCTTTGCCCTTCTCTTTCCGTCTCTCGTCGAGCACAGTTTATCGAGGTTACGGATCGCACGAGTTATCCTAACATCAATCGAGGCTGTAGGGCGGCGATAGCGATTAAACGGCTCCGACGAAAGGCGCCCGTTGTTGTCTCGCTTATGGCGCTGGCGTTTCTCATAAACGGCCTGAACTGTGCATCATTTCCACATGATGTCATTCCAGCCGATTTTCAAAGTGGCACGCAAAGGAAGAAAACACGCATGCACGCGGTCGCACCGAGCTTATCTCCAAGTGAATGCCGCCTGTATGCTTCATTAGGTCGGCTTTATATGCTGGCACCAGCATTGTGATCCTCAAATATTAATTCAAAGAACAATTAATGAATGCAAACCATCTTTGAAGTGGGGGGTGCGGGGTCAAACCGGACCAGCCCTAGCGACTGATGGACTCCTCTTCCACTCTCTCTTCTCAAAGACGGTTTGAAGTGTCCAAAAGAAAAAGTGAGCAATAGAAGGTCAATGAGAATAGGGCTGCTCTCCGAATAGAGCGCTCTGTTTTCTTGCAAGTGTTTGAGTGAGTGAAACTGGCAAAGGAGCGATGAAAAGGAGGGGAAAGGAGAGGTCGAGGGTTTCAGGGCCTTGCCATAAAGACTCACAATGAGGCAGTTAATTGAGAAGAGCTAGACACCGTTGTCAATCACTTAACTTGAGGAACTTCACTTCTTAACTGCCAAATGATGCTGGTGAGAGAGGGAGAGAGAGAGAGAGAGAGAGAGAAATTAGAGCAGAATCGGGGCTGAAATCATGACTTTCACTTTCTATCTAGTTGTTCTGGAGGTTTTGGTGGCTGCAGCTCCAGCCTCATGACTTCCAGCTTCTACAGTAGACCATTGTTAGCTCGCTTTCTTTAATACATGTAACTTAGACGAGCATTTCCAACTCAAATGTGCAATTTGTGATTTGTTTCAGACAGAATTCATTTGGTTTTGGAGAATTTACAGAAGGCTCGCTGTTGGCTTCAATTGGAACTTCAAACGTGTTCCAACTGTTGTCTTCGCCTGTTTACATCTTGATTTTTAATGAGTAAAATTTGCAAGGAAGCACTGTATAAATGCCTCTTATGCATTTCACGCTTAGTTGAGAAGGTTTGTGAATTTCATGTTTCATAATTCACCAGCATGGCCTTAGAACTTTACAATTTAAGGTTCTCCAATGTTTCTTAGGAGTGCTTTGGGTTCAACAAAGAGCTGTATTCATGTCAAGAAATAAGTTAAGCTGACTCAATGGTATTTTGCTAGCTTAAAAAACCTGATGCAAATTCCATCAGTGGATGGGTTTAAAATTGGCTTTGGAACTTTTCTAAGAATGTTTGTGCGTATTAGCTGCTGTGTTGTAAAATGCAAGATGTTAGCGTGATTTCCAGATTCCTGTTGAACCTGAATATATGTGTGTCTGAGTCAGGGCTGCTGGGTTTTCTATGGGGCTGTCAGACCCTTATTCGTACCCCAGAGAGGGTAAGATGTGGCTGGGCAGGGTCAAGGGGGAGTCCTGGGTCAGTGCCTGTGCAAACTCCCTCTCTGTTGGAAGTGCGGGTTAAGATAATGTGTTTGTTCAGTGTGACAGGTAACAGACTCTCTATGATGGCCAATAAACGCTTTGGAACTGAAGAAGACAAAGGAGAAGCAGGTTTAAAGGGTTTCATTATACATGTACTACTGAGCATCTGTTTCCAACAAAAATATATCAGGTCATACTGAATGAACGTATATTTAGATTTTTACTTATATAGTCTTTTTTTAATTTAAATAACATTTTTCAATTATACAGTTATCTGTACATTTTATTGCTACATTATTTCTAACAGGCTTTATTGTTTTGTATGATGAGAGGTAAGGTCTACTGCATCGTGATTTCAATTGTCATGGGATTTTTTGTCATTTTGTCAGCTTAGCATGTGACCCACTTGCCCCAGTCATGGCTTACTCAATATGTGCATGTTTGGTAGGAAAGAATGAGTCAAGAACATAAATATGACGTGATGTCAATGTAATGAGCACTCATATATTTTGGAGCATGTGGTGTGTGTTCTCACAAAAGTGCGATCACTGCGTGTGTGCTGCTTTTTGGCTTTGTCCCGTTGTTAGGAGCGATTCCATGCTGCAACAGGCACCTCTGTACTGTTCAGACATGATAATGAGCAGAGCATGCAGAGAACCCATAATGCCTCAGCATCCGTTCTTTATGGTCCTCGTGTCGGTCTCCAAAAATGGATCTTAACGTATTTCTTTTTAACACACAGAACAACAGTTGTGAACTCAGTGGCCTCTGTTAAGGGCCTGAATTTTTTAAAATCAGTATTCAGTTTGTTTTGATGTTTTATTTTAGATCTATTTATTACACTGCTATTTTTTTAAATAAAATTAATAGTTTTAATCCACAAGGGCACATTAAATTGTACAGTGAAGGCATTTGTAATGCTAGAAATGTTCAGTTTTGAATAAATGCTGTTTGTCAAAGAATCAATCAAATATTAAGCAGCATTTTTTTCCACACTGATAATAATCATAAATGTTTATTGAGAAATCGGCATATTAGAATGATTTCAGTATCATGTGATGCTGAAAATTCAGCTGTGCATCACAGGAATAAATAACATTTTAAATTATGTTATAAATTTGAATAACATTTAGATTTTTTACAGTATTTTTGATCAAATAAATGAAGCTTTGGTGAACATAAGTAACTTTTTGTACTGTAGTATATACATATTTTTTATTATTTTTATTTTTATTTTCATATCGATTTTGTGACTTTTGGAGTGAGCATCTAACCCATTAGCAAGTTCATCCCCTGATACCATAGCAATGTATTTCAAGTCTCATGGTCACATTTGGCAGTTGTTAAGGCATGTATAGTTAACATCCAGAAAGTATCTCAAAGATGATACTGTCCAAAAGTGTGTCCAAATTGTCCAGTCGCATTGTAGTCCACCTGCAAGGTTAAAAATGATCTTTTCTCCTCTTTGTTACTCTCTTTCTCCATCCAGCACTCTTTCTCTCTCACTGGGTTTCTCTCGGGGCAGCTGCTGGGGTCGTGGCTCTTTAGCGAGTTGAGTGACTCCCTGCTCCTCCCTCTTAACAAAATGCCAACCCCAGATGGAGTCGTGATCGTTCCGTTAACCATTCTTCTCCCTACATCTGCTGGGATTCTATATACTCCTTAATTCACTCACCAGTGGCTGGCTGGGGCGCGGGCTGAAAGGGCCAGCACTCCTCCACGCTGCAAATAAATGCTTCATTTGTCTCTTCTCTCTTTTGTTTTGTTTGGGAACACATGTCACGAGCTCAATTACCCAACCATTTAACAGCCCCCTGAGGAGGAGAAGACTTCTCCCCTACCAGGAGCTATAAACTGCCCAGATGGTCGTCCTGTGGACTCTGGTGCTCTCTCTCCAGCATCCTGTGTTTACTTTCACTTTATCTGCTCTCTTTGTTTTTATGCGCCTTTATTTGCGTCTCAAAGTGTGTGGTTGCATTAGAGTCGCCAACCTGACTTTCCAGAAGAAACATCCTTCCAAATTTTCTCAGTGGCTTGCAAATGGAGTTTCAGGTTCTCAGATGTTTCTGCTGAGGAAAACACACAAGCAGTCACTGCTTTGCAGAAGAGACCTAAGAACATCTCAGACTGTGCTCAGTTTTGACGAGAAATTCAGGCCAAAAATTCAGCATTAATGCAAATGTTTTTTCATCAAATCGTCTATGTTCTTCTAATATGTCAATAACTGACTTGTTTTTAAAAATGTTATGAGAAGCATCCGAGACAAAGTTGATCCTTAAAGTGATAGCTCACCCAAAAACACAAATGCTGTCATTTGTCAGGTTGTTTTAAAACCATACGACTTTCTTCTGTGGAACACTAAAGAAGATTTTATACATAGAGTTGAAGATGATTGTTGCTTGGTTCCCGTGTTCTTCAAAATGTCTTATTTTGAGTTCGGCAGAAGAAAGCAAGTTTATAGTGAGTAAACAATGTCAGAATGTTCGCTTTTGGGTGGAGTATTCCTTTAAATGAAACATTACTGAGAACTCAATCAAGGCTCTAGCAACCTTTGAGCAATAGCCTTTGCTCTAAGTTTCCAAATCCATCATTTTAAAGTCAACAAACTCTCTTGGAGTTTTGCACAAAGCTGCATTTGCTTTGCGTCATTTTGGCTTCTGTTTTTCAGCCTTCTCTTGTTTCTCTGTGATTATGCCTGGAATTCACTCACAACCCCTTTAACGTCCATCCAAATGCTACGGAGTTCATTCAGCAGAGCGCTCATCTCTCTCTCTTTTCGAGCGCACTGATAAATGCTGTGTGTAGCTGGCAGGCTGCAGGTTTGTGGGGTTTTGTCCTGCGTGTGAGAGGAATATAAATCTGAAGTGTGAGCGAGAGGCACCATGCGCTGGGTATCATGAATTAACGCTCACTAAATAACAATAGGCCTACTGGAGACTCTCTCCTGTGCCTAGAGGCTTCAAAAATGCCCTCCTTCTAAAGGCATGTTAAAAACCATTACTAAATTAATGACTTTTGACTATAAATAATGTGAAACTGAGTGATCATTTCACAATGTTTTTATACTTAAGGACACATTAAAGTAAAAGCACAGAATTTTTTCCAGGTTGTAAATAAAAGGAAAAAATAGTGGAATATTGCTTTACAAAGAGATACTATGTCAATCTTTCAGTCTGTTTCTTTGTAATTATTAAGTTTTAAATGAAAATTATTTTACCACCTGTGTTAAATATATCTATTCATTCAACAAAACCCAGTTCAAAGCCCAGTACTTTACAAAGAGTACTTTATCAGAGTAAATATTTACATTCCTAGTGCTTTATTCTTGTTGTTTCACACTTGTTTTTAAAATTGAATTCAGTTTGATAGTATCTTTTACTGTTAGCGTTATGCAGATAAAGTGGTCCAGATGTTTCTTGTGTGGCTTCATCAGTGTTTCTCTCTGTCTCTTTTTCTTGGTGCAACTTATCACTCATTGCAGCTAGACTTTCAGTCGTTCATTTTAATCACAGTTTTGATGACGAAAGACAAAGCCTCTGTCAAAAGTCAAAGCGTGAGGGAGAGAAGCGGTTGGTGGTGTATTGGGACAGGTATGCTGTGGGAAGTGGACACAGTATGAGATTCCTGTCCTGCTGAAATTCTCTCAGGATCTCACAGGAGTCTGTCAGTCTTGCTGTTTAGCAGTATGAAACGTTTGCAGTCTACAAGATCTCTTTTTCTCAAAACACTTAACTGGATGGTTAAAACATAATAAAACATTTTTTCACACAATTAAAGGGTAAAAATATTTTATTTAAATTATTGGTCTCTGTTATAAGCGCTGGTTATTTGTAGAAAATTCTATGCTTTTTAAATCTCCTTTATAACTTTTTATTCAAAATTCAAATATCTCGGTGACAGTTTCAGTCATTAAAAAAAAGTTTTCTACAATAATTTTAAAACTTACTTTTTAGTTATCTATTAAGCTTTCATTCATTCACATTTCTAGAATATTTATTATTATTGTTTTAATATTTATTGCAGATTTCAAGATTTTGGTTATTCAGATGAAATTGGCATGCTTTTTCTCGGGCTTCTGTTTTTTATTATACTTTGATAATTTAATAATAATTATAATGCAGTTTCTGTCTCGTGACAATCTGATTGAATCTGGTTTATAATGAGAGCAATGCTATTTGGAATTTTAAGCAAAATTTTATATTCCAGGAAAATCAAAGAAAGATACGCTCGAGAGAAGTATCTGTTTAACGCACGCCAGTGCAGCAAATGGACATGATGGATTTAGACCGGTGACTGATAATCACGTTAAACTAGAATCGCTATTCCCACACACCACTCACTAGTCACTAAACTAGTCCCCAGGTGCCA
>NC_056712.1:231741-268085 GCF_018831695.1 Puntigrus tetrazona | reverse complement strand
AGGAGCTCAACTCATAGCCTCTGGTCTTTCAGCTGAGGTTGTTGAGACCATCCTCCAATCCAGAGCTCCTCTCGAGGAGGCGTGTATGCCAGGAGGTGGGAAATGTTCACTTCCTGGTGTGGAGATCGCCATAAACCCAGTTAACTGCCCAGTAGGTTCCAGTGCTGGAGTTCCTTCAGGCGAGATTCTCCACGGGTTATCCACTCCACCTTAAAAGGTCTCGTGGCAGCTATATCTGCATATCATGACCCTATTGGTGGCCACTCAGTGGGTAAACACCCATTAGTTACCACGATTCCTCCACGGTGTGCTGAGGCTGAGACCTCCAGTGCGGACCAGAATTCCCCTGGGATTTGGTTGTGGTGTTAGAGGCTCTGTGTAAGGCACCCTTGAGCCCCTCGAAGAGGTTCCCTTACCGGTCTTATCTTTTTAAGACAGCATTTCTCCTCGCCATCACCTCTCTGCGGAGGGTGGGAGATCTGCAGGCCCTCTCAGTGGCCCCTACTCACCTGGACTTTGCCCCAGGCATGTCCAAGGCTTTTTATACCCACGAGTGGGTTATACACCTAAAGTGCCCTCTGTTACACCACAGCCGATCGTACTGCAGGCCTTCTGTCCTCCCCTTCCAGGATCCAGACCAGCGGAGTTCAACTGCATGTGTCCAGTGCGAGCACTGGACACTTATGTCTTATGAGGACTGCGTCTCTGCGGAGAGTCGGACCAATTACTTATTTGTTTTAGTCCGACAAATAGGGAGTCAGCGCTGCCGCTAAGCGGACTGTTAGCAGGTGGATAGTTGAGGCTATCCACCTGGCCTATAAACCTCTGCACTCCCATGCCCTCTCGGGGTCAGGCGCACTCTACAAAGGGTATGGCGGCCTCTAAGGCTTATCTTAGCTGGTGTCCCCTCGGGGACATCTGCAACGCTCTTGAGGTAGTCCACGCCCTCCACTTTGCCCAGTTTTACAACTTGGACATGAGGGCTGCTCCTGGCTCCTCTGTCCTTTCCTGATGGGTGGTCTGAGGACCCCTTTTCAGAGCAGGGCCTTGGAAATTATGGCGGCGTGGGCATCTCGTTCCCAAAGCGTTTGTGGCGCAGCTCGAGTTCCTGAAGAGAGGCGTCTCAGGTTCGAATGTAACCATGGTTCCTCTAGAGAGCGAGGCGCTGCGTCGATGCCATACTTCCCGCACCCCTGCGGCGCTTACTTCCTCTGAGGCTGGTGCGGCGCCATGAAGCGTCGCTATACTTCCTGGTGGCGGCGTCATCTGCGTCCATGGCGTCGCTCCCCTCGATGGACAGACTTTACCGTGGTTCAGAGCGAGCGCGCGCTGGCGTTCCCAAAGCGTTTGTGGCAGCGTCTCGTTCCTAGAGGAACCATGGTTACATTCGTAACCTGAGACGTTTTAGCTTCTATAGTCAGAAATGCTGTTTTAGTAATTCTAAACAAACCAACTAAAAACAAAGCCCAGATATGCTTTAAAACGTGTTTCTCAGTGAGAGAAAGCATTTTGAAGCAGTTTCAATGCAGAATAAAGATTTTCAGTGTGTTTCTACTATTAGACACAAAAAGTCATTTCAGGGCTCAAAAGCTCAATTTGCTTAGTTTTGGCTTCTATGGTCAGAAATGCTGTTTAGTAATTCTAAGCAAACCAACTCAAAACAAAGCCCAGATATGCTTTAAACGTGTTTCTCAGTGAGAGAAAGCATTTTGAAGCAGTTTCAATGCAGAATAAAGATTTTCAGTGTGTTTCTACTATTAGACACAAAAAGTCATTTCAGGGCTCAAAAAGCTCAATTTGCTTAGTTTTTGGCTTCTATGGTCAGAAATGCTGTTTTAGTAATTCTAAAAGCAAACCAACTCAAAACAAAGCCCAGATATGCTTTAAAACGTGTTTCTCAGTGAGAGAAAGCATTTTGAAGCAGTTTCAATGCAGAATAAAGATTTTCAGTGTGTTTCTACTATTAGACACAAAAAGTCATTTCAGGGCTCAAAAGCTCAATTTGCTTAGTTTTTGGCTTCTATGGTCAGAAATGCTGTTTTAGTAATTCTAAGCAAACCAACTCAAAACAAGCCCAGATATGCTTTAAAACGTGTTTCTCAGTGAGAGAAAGCATTTTTGAAGCAGTTTCAATGCAGAATAAAGATTTTCAGTGTGTTTCTACTATTAGACACAAAAAGTCATTTCAGGGCTCAAAAGCGCTCAGTTTGCTTAGTTTTTGGCTTCTATGGTCAGAAATGCTGTTTTAGTAATTCTAAGCAAACCAACTCAAAACAAGCCCAGATATGCTTTAAAAGCGTGTTTCTCAGTGAGAGAAAGCATTTTGAAAGCAGTTTCAATGCAGAATAAAGATTTTCAGTGTGTTTCTACTATTAGACACAAAAAGTCATTTCAGGGCTCAAAAGCTCAATTTGCTTAGTTTTTGGCTTCTATGGTCAGAAATGCTGTTTTAGTAATTCTAAGCAAACCAACTAAAAACAAAGCCCAGATATGCTTTAAAACGTGTTTCTCAGTGAGAAAGCATTTTGAAGCAGTTTCAATGCAGAATAAAGATTTTCAGTGTGTTTCTACTATTAGACACAAAAAGTCATTTCAGAGAGCTCAAAAAGCTCAATTTGCTTAGTTTTTGGCTTCTATGGTCAGAAATGCTGTTTTAGTAATTCTAAGCAAACCAACTAAAAACAAGCCCAGATATGCTTTAAAACGTGTTTCTCAGTGAGAGAAAGCATTTTGAGAAGCAGTTTCAATGCAGAATAAAGATTTTCAGTGTGTTTCTACTATTAGACACAAAAAGTCATTTCCAGGGCTCAAAAAGCTCAATTTGCTTAGTTTTTGGCTTCTATGGTCAGAAATGCTGTTTTAGTAATTCTAAGCAAACCAACTCAAAACAAGCCCAGATATGCTTTAAAACGTGTTTCTCAGTGAGAGAAAGCATTTTGAAGCAGTTTCAATGCAGAATAAAGATTTTCAGTGTGTTTCTACTATTAGACACAAAAAGTCATTTCAGGGCTCAAAAAGCTCAATTTGTAGTTTTGGCTTCTATGGTCAGAAATGCTGTTTTAGTAATTCTAAGCAAACCAACTCAAAACAAGCCCAGATATGCTTTAAACGTGTTTCTCAGTGAGAGAAAGCATTTTGAAGCAGTTTCAATGCAGAATAAAGATTTTCAGTGTGTTTCTACTATTAGACACAAAAAGTCATTTCAGGGCTCAAAAGCTCAATTTGCTTAGTTTTTGGCTTCTATGGTCAGAAATGCTGTTTTAGTAATTGTAAGCAAACCAACTAAAAACAAGCCCAGATATGCTTTAAAACGTGTTTCTCAGTGAGAAAGCATTTTGAAGCAGTTTCAATGCAGAATAAAGATTTTCAGTGTGTTTCTACTATTAGACACAAAAAGTCATTTCAGGGCTCAAAAGCTCAATTTGCTTAGTTTTTGGCTTCTATGGTCAGAAATGCTGTTTTAGTAATTGTAAGCAAACCAACTAAAAACAAAGCCCAGATATGCTTTAAAACGTGTTTCTCAGTGAGAGAAAGCATTTTGAAGCAGTTTCAATGCAGAATAAAGATTTTCAGTGTGTTTCTACTATTAGACACAAAAAGTCATTTCAGGGCTCAAAAAGCTCAATTTGCTTAGTTTTTGGCTTCTATGGTCAGAAATGCTGTTTTAGTAATTCTAAGCAAACCAACTCAAAACAAGCCCAGATATGCTTTAAAACGTGTTTCTCAGTGAATGAAAGCATTTTGAAGCAGTTTCAATGCAGAATAAAGATTTTCAGTGTGTTTCTACTATTAGACACAAAAAGTCATTTCAGGGCTCAAAAAGCTCAATTTGCTTAGTTTTTGGCTTCTATGGTCAGAAATGCTGTTTTAGTAATTCTAAGCAAACCAACTCAAAACAAGCCCAGATATGCTTTAAAAGCGTGTTTCTCAGTGAGAGAAAGCATTTTGAAGCAGTTTCAATGCAGAATAAAGATTTTCAGTGTGTTTCTACTATTAGACACAAAAAGTCATTTCAGGGCTCAAAAAGCTCAATTTGCTTAGTTTTTGGCTTCTATGGTCAGAAATGCTGTTTTAGTAATTGTAAGCAAACCAACTAAAAACAAAGCCCAGATATGCTTTAAAACGTGTTTCTCAGTGAGAAAGCATTTTGAAGCAGTTTCAATGCAGAATAAAGATTTTCAGTTTGTTTCTACTATTAGACACAAAAAGTCATTTCAGGGCTCAAAAGCTCAATTTGCTTAGTTTTTGGCTTCTATGGTCAGAAATGCTGTTTTAGTAATTCTAAGCAAACCAACTCAAAACAAGCCCAGATATGCTTTAAAGCGTGTTTCTCAGTGAGAGAAAGCATTTTGAAGCAGTTTCAATGCAGAATAAAGATTTTCAGTGTGTTTCTACTATTAGACACAAAAAGTCATTTCAGGGCTCAAAAAGCTCAGTTTGCTTAGTTTTTTGGCTTCTATGGTCAGAAATGCTGTTTTAGTAATTGTAAGCAAACCAACTCAAAACAAGCCCAGATATGCTTTAAAACGTGTTTCTCAGTGAGAGAAAGCATTTTGAAGCAGTTTCAATGCAGAATAAAGATTTTCAGTGTGTTTCTACTATTAGACACAAAAAGTCATTTCAGGGCTCAAAAAGCTCAGTTTGCTTAGTTTTTGGCTTCTATGGTCAGAAATGCTGTTTTAGTAATTGTAAGCAAACCAACTAAAAACAAAGCCCAGACATGCGTTAAAACGTGTTTCTCAGTGAGAGAAAGCATTTTGAAGCAGTTTCAATGCAGAATAAAGATTTTCAGTGTGTTTCTACTATTAGACACAAAAAGTCATTTCAGGGCTCAAAAAGCTCAATTTGCTTAGTTTTGGCTTCTATGGTCAGAAATGCTGTTTTAGTAATTCTAAGCAAACCAACTCAAAACAAGCCCAGATATGCTTTAAAACGTGTTTCTCAGTGAATGAAAGCATTTTGAAGCAGTTTCAATGCAGAATAAAGATTTTCAGTGTGTTTCTACTATTAGACACAAAAAGTCATTTCAGGGCTCAAAAAGCTCAATTTGCTTAGTTTTTGGCTTCTATGGTCAGAAATGCTGTTTTAGTAATTGTAAGCAAACCAACTCAAAACAAGCCCAGATATGCTTTAAAACGTGTTTCTCAGTGAGAGAAAGCATTTTGAAGCAGTTTCAATGCAGAATAAAGATTTTCAGTGTGTTTCTACTATTAGACACAAAAAGTCATTTCAGGGCTCAAAAAGCTCAATTTGCTTAGTTTTTGGCTTCTATGGTCAGAAATGCTGTTTAGTAATTCTAAGCAAACCAACTCAAAACAAAGCCCAGATATGCTTTAAAACGTGTTTCTCAGTGAGAAAGCATTTTGAAGCAGTTTCAATGCAGAATAAAGATTTTCAGTGTGTTTCTACTATTAGACACAAAAAGTCATTTCAGGGCTCAAAAGCTCAATTTGCTTAGTTTTTGGCTTCTATGGTCAGAAATGCTGTTTTAGTAATTCTAAGCAAACCAACTCAAAACAAAGCCCAGATATGCTTTAAAACGTGTTTCTCAGTGAGAGAAAGCATTTTGAAGCAGTTTCAATGCAGAATAAAGATTTTCAGTGTGTTTCTACTATTAGACACAAAAAGTCATTTCAGGGCTCAAAAAGCTCAATTTGCTTAGTTTTTGGCTTCTATGGTCAGAAATGCTGTTTTAGTAATTCTAAGCAAACCAACTCAAAACAAGCCCAGATATGCTTTAAAACGTGTTTCTCAGTGAGAGAAAGCATTTTGAAGCAGTTTCAAAAGCAGAATAAAGATTTTCAGTGTGTTTCTACTATTAGACACAAAAGTCATTTCAGGGCTCAAAAGCTCAATTTGCTTAGTTTTTGGCTTCTATAGTCAGAAATGCTGTTTTAGTAATTCTAAGCAAACCAACTCAAAACAAGCCCAGATATGCTTTAAAACGTGTTTCTCAGTGAGAGAAAGCATTTTGAAGCAGTTTCAATGCAGAATAAAGATTTTCAGTGTGTTTCTACTATTAGACACAAAAAGTCATTTCCAGGGCTCAAAAAGCTCAGTTTGCTTAGTTTTTGGCTTCTATGGTCAGAAATGCTGTTTTAGTAATTCTAAGCAAACCAACTCAAAACAAGCCCAGATATGCTTTAAAACGTGTTTCTCAGTGAGAGAAAGCATTTTGAAGCAGTTTCAATGCAGAATAAAGATTTTCAGTGTGTTTCTACTATTAGACACAAAAAGTCATTTCAGGAGCTCAAAAGCTCAATTTGCTTAGTTTTTGGCTTCTATGGTCAGAAATGCTGTTTTAGTAATTCTAAGCAAACCAACTCAAAACAAAGCCCAGATATGCTTTAAAACGTGTTTCTCAGTGAGAGAAAGCATTTTGGAAGCAGTTTCAATGCAGAATAAAGATTTTCAGTGTGTTTCTACTATTAGACACAAAAAAAGTCATTTCAGGGCTCAAAAGCTCAATTTGCTTAGTTTTTGGCTTCTATGGTCAGAAATGCTGTTTTAGTAATTCTAAGCAAACCAACTAAAAACAAAGCCCAGATATGCTTTAAAACGTGTTTCTCAGTGAGAGAAAGCATTTTGAAGCAGTTTCAATGCAGAATAAAGATTTTCAGTGTGTTTCTACTATTAGACACAAAAAAGTCATTTCAGGGCTCAAAAAGCTCAATTTGCTTAGTTTTTGGCTTCTATGGTCAGAAATGCTGTTTTAGTAATTCTAAGCAAATCAACTCAAAACAAGCCCAGATATGCTTTAAAGCGTGTTTCTCAGTGAGAGAAAGCATTTTGAAGCAGTTTCAATGCAGAATAAAGATTTTCAGTGTGTTTCTACTATTAGACACAAAGAAGTCATTTCTGGGCTCAAAAAGCTCAATTTGCTTAGTTTTTGGCTTCTATGGTCAGAAATGCTGTTTTAGTAATTCTAAGCAAACCAACTCAAAACAAGCCCAGATATGCTTTAAGCGTGTTTCTCAGTGAGAGAAAGCATTTTGAAGCAGTTTCAATGCAGAATAAAGATTTTCAGTGTGTTTCTACTATTAGACACAAAAAGTCATTTCAGGGCTCAAAAAGCTCAATTTGCTTAGTTTTTGGCTTCTATGGTCAGAAATGCTGTTTTAGTAATTCTAAGCAAACCAACTCAAAACAAGCCCAGATATGCTTTAAAACGTGTTTCTCAGTGAGAGAAAGCATTTTGAAGCAGTTTCAAAGCAGAATAAAGATTTTGAGTTTGTTTCTACTATTAGACACAAAAAGTCATTTCAGGGCTCAAAAAGCTCAGTTTGCTTAGTTTTTGGCTTCTATGGTCAGAAATGCTGTTTTAGTAATTGTAAGCAAACCAACTCAAAACAAGCCCAGATATGCTTTAAAACGTGTTTCTCAGTGAGAGAAAGCATTTTGAAGCAGTTTCAATGCAGAATAAAGATTTTCAGTGTGTTTCTACTATTAGACACAAAAAGTCATTTCAGGGCTCAAAAAGCTCAGTTTGCTTAGTTTTTAGCTTCTATGGTCAGAAATGCTGTTTTAGTAATTCTAAGCAAACCAACTCAAAAACAAGCCCAGATATGCTTTAAAACGTGTTTCTCAGTGAGAGAAAGCATTTTGAAGCAGTTTCAATGCAGAATAAAGATTTTCAGTGTGTTTCTACTATTAGACACAAAAAGTCATTTCAGGGCTCAAAAGCTCAATTTGCTTAGTTTTTGGCTTCTATGGTCAGAAATGCTGTTTTAGTAATTCTAAGCAAACCAACTCAAAACAAAGCCCAGATATGCTTTAAAGCGTGTTTCTCAGTGAGAGAAAGCATTTTGAAAGCAGTTTCAATGCAGAATAAAGATTTTCAGTGTGTTTCTACTATTAGACACAAAAAAGTCATTTCAAGGGCTCAAAAGCTCAATTTGCTTAGTTTTTGGCTTCTATGGTCAGAAATGCTGTTTTAGTAATTGTAAGCAAACCAACTCAAAAACAAGCCCAGATATGCTTTAAAACGTGTTTCTCAGTGAGAGAAAGCATTTTGAAGCAGTTTCAATCACAGAATAAAGATTTTCAGTGTGTTTCTACTATTAGACACAAAAAGTCATTTCAGGGCTCAAAAAGCTCAATTTGCTTAGTTTTTGGCTTCTATGGTCAGAAATGCTGTTTTAGTAATTCTAAGCAAACCAACTCAAAACAAGCCCAGATATGCTTTAAAACGTGTTTCTCAGTGAGAAAGCATTTTGAAGCAGTTTCAATGCAGAATAAAGATTTTCAGTGTGTTTCTACTATTAGACACAAAAAGTCATTTCTGGGCTCAAAAAGCTCAGTTTGCTTAGTTTTTGGCTTCTATGGTCAGAAATGCTGTTTTAGTAATTCTAAGCAAACCAACTCAAAACAAGCCCAGATATGCTTTAAACGTGTTTCTCAGTGAGAAAGCATTTTTGAAGCAGTTTCAATGCAGAATAAAGATTTTCAGTGTGTTTCTACTATTAGACACAAAAAGTCATTTCAGGGCTCAAAAAGCTCAATTTGCTTAGTTTTTGGCTTCTATGGTCAGAAATGCTGTTTTAGTAATTGTAAGCAAACCAACTCAAAACAAAGCCCAGATATGCTTTAAAACGTGTTTCTCAGTGAGAGAAAGCATTTTGAAGCAGTTTCAATGCAGAATAAAGATTTTCAGTGTGTTTCTACTATTAGACACAAAAAGTCATTTCAGGGCTCAAAAGCTCAATTTGCTTAGTTTTTGGCTTCTATGGTCAGAAATGCTGTTTTAGTAATTCTAAGCAAACCAACTAAAAACAAAGCCCAGATATGCTTTAAAGCGTGTTTCTCAGTGAGAAAGCATTTTGAAGCAGTTTCAATGCAGAATAAAGATTTTCAGTTTGTTTCTACTATTAGACACAAAAAGTCATTTCAGGGCTCAAAAGCTCAATTTGCTTAGTTTTTGGCTTCTATAGTCAGAAATGCTGTTTTAGTAATTCTAAGCAAACCAACTCAAAACAAGCCCAGATATGCTTTAAAGCGTGTTTCTCAGTGAGAGAAAGCATTTTGAAGCAGTTTCAATGCAGAATAAAGATTTTCAGTGTGTTTCTACTATTAGACACAAAAAGTCATTTCAGGGCTCAAAAGCTCAATTTGCTTAGTTTTTGGCTTCTATGGTCAGAAATGCTCTTTTAGTAATTCTAAACAAACCAACTCAAAACAAGCCCAGATATGCTTTAAAATGTGTTTCTCAGTGAATGAAAGCATTTTGAAGCAGTTTCAATGCAGAATAAAGATTTTCAGTGTGTTTCTACTATTAGACACAAAAAGTCATTTCAGGGCTCAAAAGCTCAATTTGCTTAGTTTTTGGCTTCTATGGTCAGAAATGCTGTTTTAGTAATTCTAAGCAAACCAACTCAAAACAAGCAGAAGCCCAGACATGCGTTAGAAAGCGTGTTTCTCAGTGAGAGAAAGCATTTTGAAGCAGTTTCAATGCAGAATAAAGATTTTCAGTGTGTTTCTACTATTAGACACAAAAAGTCATTTCAGGGCTCAAAAGCTCAATTTGCTTAGTCATTTTGGCTTCTATGGTCAGAAATGCTGTTTTAGTAATTGTAAGCAAACCAACTAAAAACAAGCCCAGATATGCTTTAAAACGTGTTTCTCAGTGAGAGAAAGCATTTTGAAGCAGTTTCAATGCAGAATAAAGATTTTCAGTGTGTTTCTACTATTAGACACAAAAAGTCATTTCAGAGGCTCAAAAGCTCAATTTGCTTAGTTTTTGGCTTCTATGGTCAGAAATGCTGTTTTAGTAATTCTAAGCAAATCAACTCCAAAACAAGCCCAGATATGCTTTAAAACGTGTTTCTCAGTGAGAGAAAGCATTTTGAAGCAGCTTCAATGCAGAATAAAGATTTTCAGTGTGTTTCTACTATTAGACACAAAAAGTCATTTCAGGGCTCAAAAGCTCAATTTGCTTAGTTTTTTTGGCTTCTATGGTCAGAAATGCTGTTTTAGTAATTCTAAGCAAACCAACTCAAAACAAGCCCAGATATGCTTTAAAACGTGTTTCTCAGTGAGAGAAAGCATTTTGAAGCAGTTTCAATGCAGAATAAAGATTTTCAGTGTGTTTCTACTATTAGACACAAAAAAAGTCATTTCAAGGGCTCAAAAGCTCAATTTGCTTAGTTTTGGCTTCTATGGTCAGAAATGCTGTTTTAGTAATTGTAAGCAAACCAACTCAAAACAAGCCCAGATATGCTTTAAACGTGTTTCTCAGTGAGAGAAAGCATTTTGAAGCAGTTTCAATGCAGAATAAAGATTTTCAGTGTGTTTCTACTATTAGACACAAAAAGTCATTTCAGGGCTCAAAAGCTCAATTTGCTTAGTTTTTGGCTTCTATGGTCAGAAATGCTGTTTTAGTAATTGTAAGCAAACCAACTAAAAACAAAGCCCAGACATGCGTTAAAACGTGTTTCTCAGTGAGAGAAAGCATTTTGAAGCAGTTTCAATGCAGAATAAAGATTTTCAGTTTGTTTCTACTATTAGACACAAAAAGTCATTTCAGGGCTCAAAAGCTCAATTTGTAGTTTTTGGCTTCTATGGTCAGAAATGCTGTTTTAGTAATTCTAAGCAAACCAACTCAAAACAAAGCCCAGATATGCTTTAAAACGTGTTTCTCAGTGAGAGAAAGCATTTTGAAGCAGTTTCAATGCAGAATAAAGATTTTCAGTGTGTTTCTACTATTAGACACAAAAAGTCATTTCAGGGCTCAAAAAGCTCAATTTGCTTAGTTTTTGGCTTCTATGGTCAGAAATGCTGTTTTAGTAATTCTAAGCAAACCAACTCAAAACAAGCCCAGATATGCTTTAAAACGTGTTTCTCAGTGAGAGAAAGCATTTTGAAGCAGTTTCAATGCAGAATAAAGATTTTCAGTGTGTTTCTACTATTAGACTCAAAAAGTCATTTCAGGGCTCAAAAAGCTCAATTTGCTTAGTTTTTGGCTTCTATGGTCAGAAATGCTGTTTTAGTAATTCTAAGCAAACCAACTCAAAACAAGCCCAGATATGCTTTAAAATGTGTTTCTCAGTGAGAGAAAGCATTTTGAAGCAGTTTCAATGCAGAATAAAGATTTTCAGTGTGTTTCTACTATTAGACACAAAAAGTCATTTCAGGGCTCAAAAGCTCAATTTGCTTAGTTTTTGGCTTCTATGGTCAGAAATGCTGTTTTAGTAATTGTAAGCAAACCAACTCAAAACAAAGCCCAGATATGCTTTAAAACGTGTTTCTCAGTGAGAGAAAGCATTTTGAAGCAGTTTCAATGCAGAATAAAGATTTTCAGTGTGTTTCTACTATTAGACACAAAAAGTCATTTCAGGGCTCAAAAAGCTCAATTTGCTTAGTTTTTGGCTTCTATGGTCAGAAATGCTGTTTTAGTAATTCTAAAGCAAACCAACTCAAAACAAAGCCCAGATATGCTTTAAAACGTGTTTCTCAGTGAGAGAAAGCATTTTGAAGCAGTTTCAATGCAGAATAAAGATTTTCAGTGTGTTTCTACTATTAGACACAAAAAAAGTCATTTCAGGGCTCAAAAGCTCAATTTGCTTAGTTTTTGGCTTCTATGGTCAGAAATGCTGTTTTAGTAATTCTAAGCAAACCAACTAAAAAACAAGCCCAGATATGCTTTAAAACGTGTTTCTCAGTGAGAGAAAGCATTTTGAAGCAGTTTCAATGCAGAATAAAGATTTTCAGTTTGTTTCTACTATTAGACACAAAAAGTCATTTCAGGGCTCAAAAAGCTCAATTTGCTTAGTTTTTGGCTTCTATGGTCAGAAATGCTGTTTTAGTAATTGTAAGCAAACCAACTAAAAACAAAGCCCAGACATGCGTTAAAACGTGTTTCTCAGTGAGAGAAAGCATTTTGAAGCAGTTTCAATGCAGAATAAAGATTTTCAGTGTGTTTCTACTATTAGACACAAAAAGTCATTTCAGGGCTCAAAAAGCTCAATTTGCTTAGTTTTTGGCTTCTATGGTCAGAAATGCTGTTTTAGTAATTCTAAGCAAACCAACTCAAAACAAGCCCAGATATGCTTTAAAACGTGTTTCTCAGTGAGAGAAAGCATTTTGAAGCAGTTTCAATGCAGAATAAAGATTTTCAGTGTGTTTCTACTATTAGACTCAAAAAGTCATTTCAGGGCTCAAAAAGCTCAATTTGCTTAGTTTTTGGCTTCTATGGTCAGAAATGCTGTTTTAGTAATTCTAAGCAAACCAACTCAAAACAAGCCCAGATATGCTTTAAAGCGTGTTTCTCAGTGAAGAGAAAGCATTTTGAAGCAGTTTCAATGCAGAATAAAGATTTTCAGTGTGTTTCTACTATTAGACACAAAAAGTCATTTCAGGGCTCAAAAAGCTCAATTTGCTTAGTTTTTGGCTTCTATGGTCAGAAATGCTGTTTTAGTAATTGTAAGCAAACCAACTAAAAACAAAGCCCAGATATGCTTTAAAACGTGTTTCTCAGTGAGAGAAAGCATTTTGAAGCAGTTTCAATGCAGAATAAAGATTTTCAGTTTGTTTCTACTATTAGACACAAAAAGTCATTTCAGAGCTCAAAAGCTCAATTTGCTTAGTTTTTGGCTTCTATGGTCAGAAATGCTGTTTAGTAATTCTAAGCAAACCAACTCAAAACAAGCCCAGATATGCTTTAAAACGTGTTTCTCAGTGAGAGAAAGCATTTTGAAGCAGTTTCAATGCAGAATAAAGATTTTCAGTGTGTTTCTACTATTAGACACAAAAAGTCATTTCAGGGCTCAAAAAGCTCAATTTGCTTAGTTTTTGGCTTCTATGGTCAGAAATGCTGTTTTAGTAATTCTAAGCAAACCAACTCAAAACAAAGCCCAGATATGCTTTAAAACGTGTTTCTCAGTGAGAGAAAGCATTTTGAAGCAGTTTCAATGCAGAATAAAGATTTTCAGTGTGTTTCTACTATTAGACACAAAAAGTCATTTCAGGGCTCAAAAAGCTCAATTTGCTTAGTTTTTGGCTTCTATGGTCAGAAATGCTGTTTTAGTAATTCTAAGCAAACCAACTCAAAACAAGCCCAGATATGCTTTAAAACGTGTTTCTCAGTGAGAGAAAGCATTTTGAAGCAGTTTCAATGCAGAATAAAGATTTTCAGTGTGTTTCTACTATTAGACACAAAAAGTCATTTCAGGGCTCAAAAGCTCAATTTGCTTAGTTTTTGGCTTCTATGGTCAGAAATGCTGTTTTAGTAATTCTAAAGCAAACCAACTAAAAACAAGCCCAGATATGCTTTAAAACGTGTTTCTCAGTGAGAGAAAGCATTTTGAAGCAGTTTCAATGCAGAATAAAGATTTTCAGTTTGTTTCTACTATTAGACACAAAAAGTCATTTCAGGGCTCAAAAAGCTCAATTTGCTTAGTTTTTGGCTTCTATGGTCAGAAATGCTGTTTTAGTAATTCTAAGCAAACCAACTCAAAAACAAAGCCCAGATATGCGTTAAAACGTGTTTCTCAGTGAGAAAGCATTTTGAAGCAGTTTCAATGCAGAATAAAGATTTTCAGTGTGTTTCTACTATTAGACACAAAAAGTCATTTCAGGGCTCAAAAGCTCAATTTGCTTAGTTTTTGGCTTCTATGGTCAGAAATGCTGTTTTTAGTAATTCTAAGCAAACCAACTCAAAACAAGCCCAGATATGCTTTAAAACGTGTTTCTCAGTGAGAGAAAGCATTTTGAAGCAGTTTCAATGCAGAATAAAGATTTTCAGTGTGTTTCTACTATTAGACTCAAAAAGTCATTTCAGGGCTCAAAAAGCTCAATTTGCTTAGTTTTTGGCTTCTATGGTCAGAAATGCTCTATTAGTAATTCTAAGCAAACCAACTCAAAACAAGCCCAGATATGCTTTAAAACGTGTTTCTCAGTGAGAGAAAGCATTTTGAAGCAGTTTCAATGCAGAATAAAGATTTTCAGTGTGTTTCTACTATTAGACACAAAAAGTCATTTCAGGGCTCAAAAAGCTCAATTTGCTTAGTTTTTGGCTTCTATGGTCAGAAATGCTGTTTTAGTAATTCTAAGCAAACCAACTAAAAAACAAGCCCAGATATGCTTTAAAACGTGTTTCTCAGTGAGAGAAAGCATTTTGAAGCAGTTTCAATGCAGAATAAAGATTTTCAGTGTGTTTCTACTATTAGACACAAAAAGTCATTTCAGGGCTCAAAAAGCTCAATTTGCTTAGTTTTTGGCTTCTATGGTCAGAAATGCTGTTTTAGTAATTCTAAGCAAACCAACTCAAAAAACAAGCCCAGATATGCTTTTAAACGTGTTTCTCAGTGAGAGAAAGCATTTTGAAGCAGTTTCAATGCAGAATAAAGATTTTCAGTGTGTTTCTACTATTAGACACAAAAAGTCATTTCAGGGCTCAAAAGCTCAATTTGCTTAGTTTTTGGCTTCTATGGTCAGAAATGCTGTTTTAGTAATTGTAAGCAAACCAACTCAAAACAAGCCCAGATATGCTTTAAAACGTGTTTCTCAGTGAGAGAAAGCATTTTGAAGCAGTTTCAATGCAGAATAAAGATTTTCAGTGTGTTTCTACTATTAGACACAAAAAGTCATTTCAGGGCTCAAAAGCTCAATTTGCTTAGTTTTTGGCTTCTATGGTCAGAAATGCTGTTTTAGTAATTCTAAGCAAACCAACTCAAAACAAGCCCAGATATGCTTTAAAACGTGTTTCTCAGTGAGAGAAAGCATTTTGAAGCTGTTTCAATGCAGAATAAAGATTTTCAGTGTGTTTCTACTATTAGACACAAAAAAAGTCATTTCAGGGCTCAAAAGCTCAATTTGCTTAGTTTTTGGCTTCTATGGTCAGAAATGCTGTTTTAGTAATTGTAAGCAAACCAACTAAAAACAAAGCCCAGATATGCTTTAAAGCGTGTTTCTCAGTGAGAGAAAGCATTTTGAAGCAGTTTCAATGCAGAATAAAGATTTTCAGTGTGTTTCTACTATTAGACACAAAAAGTCATTTCAGGGCTCAAAAGCTCAATTTGCTTAGTTTTTGGCTTCTATGGTCAGAAATGCTGTTTTAGTAATTCTAAGCAAACCAACTCAAAACAAGCCCAGATATGCTTTAAAACGTGTTTCTCAGTGAGAAAGCATTTTGAAGCAGTTTCAATGCAGAATAAAGATTTTCAGTGTGTTTCTACTATAAGACACAAAAAGTCATTTCAGGGCTCAAAAGCTCAATTTGCTTAGTTTTTGGCTTCTATGGTCAGAAATGCTGTTTTAGTAATTCTAAGCAAACCAACTCAAAAACAAGCCCAGATATGCTTTAAAACGTGTTTCTCAGTGAGAGAAAGCATTTTGGAAGCAGTTTCAATGCAGAATAAAGATTTTCAGTGTGTTTCTACTATTAGACACAAAAAGTCATTTCAGGGCTCAAAAGCTCAATTTGCTTAGTTTTTGGCTTCTATGGTCAGAAATGCTGTTTTAGTAATTCTAAGCAAACCAACTCAAAACAAGCCCAGATATGCTTTAAAACGTGTTTCTCAGTGAGAGAAAGCATTTTGAAGCAGTTTCAATGCAGAATAAAGATTTTCAGTGTGTTTCTACTATTAGACACAAAAAGTCATTTCAGGGCTCAAAAAGCTCAATTTGCTTAGTTTTTGGCTTCTATGGTCAGAAATGCTCTATTAGTAATTCTAAGCAAACCAACTCAAAAACAAGACCAGATATGCTTTAAAACGTGTTTCTCAGTGAATGAAAGCATTTTGAAGCAGTTTCAATGCAGAATAAAGATTTTCAGTGTGTTTCTACTATTAGACACAAAAAAAGTCATTTCAGGGCTCAAAAGCTCAATTTGCTTAGTTTTGGCTTCTATGGTCAGAAATGCTCTTTTAGTAATTCTAAGCAAACCAACTCAAAACAAAGCCCAGATATGCTTTAAAACGTGTTTCTCAGTGAGAGAAAGCATTTTGAAGCAGTTTCAATGCAGAATAAAGATTTTCAGTGTGTTTCTACTATTAGACACAAAAAGTCATTTCAGGGCTCAAAAAGCTCAATTTGCTTAGTTTTTGGCTTCTATGGTCAGAAATGCTCTTTTAGTAATTCTAAGCAAACCAACTCAAAACAAGCCCAGATATGCTTTAAAACGTGTTTCTCAGTGAATGAAAGCATTTTGAAGCAGTTTCAATGCAGAATAAAGATTTTCAGTGTGTTTCTACTATTAGACACAAAAAGTCATTTCAGGGCTCAAAAAGCTCAATTTGCTTAGTTTTTGGCTTCTATGGTCAGAAATGCTGTTTTAGTAATTCTAAGCAAACCAACTAAAAACAAGCCCAGATATGCTTTAAAACGTGTTTCTCAGTGAATGAAAGCATTTTGAAGCAGTTTCAATGCAGAATAAAGATTTTCAGTGTGTTTCTACTATTAGACACAAAAAGTCATTTCAGGGCTCAAAAAGCTCAATTTGCTTAGTTTTTGGCTTCTATGGTCAGAAATGCTGTTTTAGTAATTCTAAGCAAACCAACTCAAAACAAGCCCAGATATGCTTTAAAACGTGTTTCTCAGTGAGAGAAAGCATTTTGAAGCAGTTTCAATGCAGAATAAAGATTTTCAGTGTGTTTCTACTATTAGACACAAAAAGTCATTTCAGGGCTCAAAAAGCTCAATTTGCTTAGTTTTTGGCTTCTATGGTCAGAAATGCTCTATTAGTAATTCTAAGCAAACCAACTCAAAACAAGCCCAGATATGCTTTAAAACGTGTTTCTCAGTGAATGAAAGCATTTTGAAGCAGTTTCAATGCAGAATAAAGATTTTCAGTGTGTTTCTACTATTAGACACAAAAAGTCATTTCAGGGCTCAAAAAGCTCAATTTGCTTAGTTTTTGGCTTCTATGGTCAGAAATGCTGTTTTAGTAATTGTAAGCAAACCAACTCAAAAACAAGCCCAGATATGCTTTAAAACGTGTTTCTCAGTGAGAAAGCATTTTGAAGCAGTTTCAATGCAGAATAAAGATTTTCAGTGTGTTTCTACTATTAGACTCAAAAAGTCATTTCAGGGCTCAAAAAGCTCAATTTGCTTAGTTTTTGGCTTCTATGGTCAGAAATGCTCTATTAGTAATTCTAAGCAAACCAACTCAAAACAAGCCCAGATATGCTTTAAAACGTGTTTCTCAGTGAATGAAAGCATTTTGAAGCAGTTTCAATGCAGAATAAAGATTTTCAGTGTGTTTCTACTATTAGACACAAAAAAAAGTCATTTCAGGGCTCAAAAAGCTCAGTTTGCTTAGTTTTTGGCTTCTATGGTCAGAAATGCTGTTTTAGTAATTCTAAGCAAACCAACTAAAAACAAGCCCAGATATGCTTTAAAACGTGTTTCTCAGTGAGAGAAAGCATTTTGAAGCAGTTTCAATGCAGAATAAAGATTTTCAGTGTGTTTCTACTATTAGACACAAAAAGTCATTTCAGGGCTCAAAACGCTCAGTTTGCTTAGTTTTTGGCTTCTATGGTCAGAAATGCTGTTTTAGTAATTCTAAAGCAAACCAACTCAAAACAAGCCCAGATATGCTTTAAAACGTGTTTCTCAGTGAGAAAGCATTTTGAAGCTGTTTCAATGCAGAATAAAGATTTTCAGTGTGTTTCTACTATTAGACACAAAAAGTCATTTCAGGGCTCAAAAAGCTCAATTTGCTTAGTTTTTGGCTTCTATGGTCAGAAATGCTGTTTTAGTAATTGTAAGCAAACCAACTAAAAACAAAGCCCAGATATGCTTTAAAACGTGTTTCTCAGTGAGAGAAAGCATTTTGAAGCAGTTTCAATGCAGAATAAAGATTTTTCAGTTTGTTTCTACTATTAGACACAAAAAGTCATTTCAGGGCTCAAAAAGCTCAATTTGCTTAGTTTTTGGCTTCTATGGTCAGAAATGCTGTTTTAGTAATTGTAAGCAAACCAACTAAAAACAAAGCCCAGATATGCTTTAAAACGTGTTTCTCAGTGAGAGAAAGCATTTTGAAGCAGTTTCAATGCAGAATAAAGATTTTCAGTGTGTTTCTACTATTAGACACAAAAAGTCATTTCAGGGCTCAAAAGCTCAATTTGCTTAGTTTTTGGCTTCTATGGTCAGAAATGCTGTTTTAGTAATTCTAAGCAAACCAACTCAAAACAAGCCCAGATATGCTTTAAAACGTGTTTCTCAGTGAGAGAAAGCATTTTGAAGCAGTTTCAATGCAGAATAAAGATTTTCAGTGTGTTTCTACTATTAGACTCAAAAAGTCATTTCAGGGCTCAAAAAGCTCAATTTGCTTAGTTTTTGGCTTCTATGGTCAGAAATGCTCTATTAGTAATTCTAAGCAAACCAACTCAAAACAAGCCCAGATATGCTTTAAAACGTGTTTCTCAGTGAATGAAAGCATTTTGAAGCAGTTTCAATGCAGAATAAAGATTTTCAGTGTGTTTCTACTATTAGACACAAAAAGTCATTTCAGGGCTCAAAAAGCTCAATTTGCTTAGTTTTTGGCTTCTATGGTCAGAAATGCTGTTTTAGTAATTCTAAGCAAATCAACTCAAAACAAGCCCAGATATGCTTTAAAACGTGTTTCTCAGTGAGAGAAAGCATTTTGAAGCTGTTTCAATGCAGAATAAAGATTTTCAGTGTGTTTCTACTATTAGACACAAAAAGTCATTTCAGGGCTCAAAAAGCTCAATTTGCTTAGTTTTTGGCTTCTATGGTCAGAAATGCTCTATTAGTAATTCTAAGCAAACCAACTAAAAACAAAGCCCAGATATGCTTTAAAACGTGTTTCTCAGTGAGAGAAAGCATTTTGAAGCTGTTTCAATGCAGAATAAAGATTTTCAGTGTGTTTCTACTATTAGACACAGAAAGTCATTTCAGGGCTCAAAAGCTCAATTTGCTTAGTTTTTGGCTTCTATAGTCAGAAATGCTCTATTAGTAATTCTAAGCAAACCAACTCAAAACAAGACCAGATATGCTTTAAAACGTGTTTCTCATTGAATGAAAGCATTTTGAAGCAGTTTCAATGCAGAATAAAGATTTTCAGTGTGTTTCTACTATTAGACACAAAAAGTCATTTCAGGGCTCAAAAAGCTCAATTTGCTTAGTTTTTGGCTTCTATGGTCAGAAATGCTGTTTTAGTAATTGTAAGCAAACCAACTAAAACAAAGCCCAGATATGCTTTAAAACGTGTTTCTCAGTGAGAAAGCATTTTGAAGCAGTTTCAATGCAGAATAAAGATTTTCCAGTGTGTTTCTACTATTAGACTCAAAAAGTCATTTCAGGGCTCAAAAGCTCAATTTGCTTAGTTTTTGGCTTCTATGGTCAGGAAATGCTGTTTTAGTAATTCTAAGCAAACCAACTCAAAACAAGCCCAGATATGCTTTAAAACGTGTTTCTCAGTGAATGAAAGCATTTTGAAGCAGTTTCAATGCAGAATAAAGATTTTCAGTGTGTTTCTACTATTAGACACAAAAAGTCATTTCAGGGCTCAAAAGCTCAATTTGCTTAGTTTTTGGCTTCTATGGTCAGAAATGCTGTTTTAGTAATTCTAAGCAAACCAACTAAAAACAAGCCCAGATATGCTTTAAAACGTGTTTCTCAGTGAGAGAAAGCATTTTGAAGCAGTTTCAATGCAGAATAAAGATTTTCAGTGTGTTTCTACTATTAGACACAAAAAAAGTCATTTCAGGGCTCAAAAAGCTCAATTTGCTTGGGTTTTTGGCTTCTATGGTCAGAAATGCTGTTTTAGTAATTCTAAGCAAACCAACTCAAAACAAGCCCAGATATGCTTTAAAACGTGTTTCTCAGTGAGAGAAAGCATTTTGAAGCTGTTTCAATGCAGAATAAAGATTTTCAGTGTGTTTCTACTATTAGACACAAAAAGTCATTTCAGGGCTCAAAAGCTCAATTTGCTTAGTTTTGGCTTCTATGGTCAGAAATGCTGTTTTAGTAATTGTAAGCAAACCAACTAAAAACAAAGCCCAGATATGCTTTAAAACGTGTTTCTCAGTGAGAGAAAGCATTTTGAAGCAGTTTCAATGCAGAATAAAGATTTTCAGTGTGTTTCTACTATTAGACACAAAAAGTCATTTCAGGGCTCAAAAAGCTCAATTTGCTTAGTTTTGGCTTCTATGGTCAGAAATGCTGTTTTAGTAATTCTAAGCAAACCAACTAAAAACAAGCCCAGATATGCTTTAAAACGTGTTTCTCAGTGAGAAAGCATTTTGAAGCAGTTTCAATGCAGAATAAAGATTTTCAGTGTGTTTCTACTATTAGACACAAAAAGTCATTTCAGGGTTCAAAAGCTCAATTTGCTTAGATTTTTGGCTTCTATGGTCAGAAATGCTGTTTTAGTAATTCTAAGCAAACCAACTAAAAACAAGCCCAGATATGCTTTAAAACGTGTTTCTCAGTGAGAGAAAGCATTTTTGAAGCAGTTTCAATGCAGAATAAAGATTTTCAGTGTGTTTCTACTATTAGACTCAAAAAGTCATTTCAGGGCTCAAAAAGCTCAATTTGCTTAGTTTTTGGCTTCTATGGTCAGAAATGCTCTATTAGTAATTCTAAGCAAACCAACTCAAAACTAGCCCAGATATGCTTTAAAACGTGTTTCTCAGTGAGAGAAAGCATTTTGAAAGCAGTTTCAATGCAGAATAAAGATTTTCAGTGTGTTTCTACTATTAGACACAAAAAAGTCATTTCAGGGCTCAAAAAGCTCAATTTGCTTAGTTTTTGGCTTCTATGGTCAGAAATGCTGTTTTAGTAATTCTAAGCAAACCACCTCAAAACAAGCCCAGATATGCTTTAAAACGTGTTTCTCAGTGAGAGAAAGCATTTTGAAGCTGTTTCAATGCAGAATAAAGATTTTCAGTGTGTTTCTACTATTAGACACAAAAGTCATTTCAGGGCTCAAAAGCTCAATTTGCTTAGTTTTTGGCTTCTATGGTCAGAAATGCTGTTTTAGTAATTCTAAGCAAACCAACTAAAAACAAAGCCCAGATATGCTTTAAAACGTGTTTCTCAGTGAGAGAAAGCATTTTGAAGCTGTTTCAATGCAGAATAAAGATTTTCAGTGTGTTTCTACTATTAGACACAAAAAGTCATTTCAAGGGCTCAAAAGCTCAATTTGCTTAGTTTTTGGCTTCTATGGTCAGAAATGCTGTTTAGTAATTCTAAGCAAACCAACTCAAAACAAGCCCAGATATGCTTTAAAAGCGTGTTTCTCAGTGAGAGAAAGCATTTTGAAGCTGTTTCAATGCAGAATAAAGATTTTCAGTGTGTTTCTACTATTAGACACAAAAAGTCATTTCAGCGCTCAAAAGCTCAATTTGCTTAGTTTTGGCTTCTATGGTCAGAAATGCTGTTTTAGTAATTCTAAGCAAACCAACTCAAAACAAGCCCAGATATGCTTTAAAGCGTGTTTCTCAGTGAGAGAAAGCATTTTGAAGCAGTTTCAATGCAGAATAAAGATTTTCAGTGTGTTTCTACTATTAGACACAAAAAGTCATTTCAGGGCTCAAAAGCTCAATTTGCTTAGTTTTTGGCTTCTATGGTCAGAAATGCTGTTTTAGTAATTCTAAGCAAACCAACTCAAAACAAGCCCAGATATGCTTTAAAAGCGTGTTTCTCAGTGAATGAAAGCATTTTGGAAGCAGTTTCAATGCAGAATAAAGATTTTCAGTGTGTTTCTACTATTAGACACAAAAAAAGTCATTTCAGGGCTCAAAAAGCTCAATTTGCTTAGTTTTTGGCTTCTATGGTCAGAAATGCTGTTTTAGTAATTCTAAGCAAACCAACTCAAAACAAGCCCAGATATGCTTTAAAACGTGTTTCTCAGTGAATGAAAGCATTTTGAAGCAGTTTCAATGCAGAATAAAGATTTTCAGTGTGTTTCTACTATTAGACACAAAAAGTCATTTCAGGGCTCAAAAAGCTCAATTTGCTTAGTTTTTGGCTTCTATGGTCAGAAATGCTCTATTAGTAATTCTAAGCAAACCAACTCAAAACAAAGCCCAGATATGCTTTAAAACGTGTTTCTCAGTGAGAGAAAGCATTTTGAAGCAGTTTCAATGCAGAATAAAGATTTTCAGTGTGTTTCTACTATTAGACACAAAAAGTCATTTCAGGGCTCAAAAAGCTCAATTTGCTTAGTTTTTGGCTTCTATGGTCAGAAATGCTGTTTTAGTAATTCTAAGCAAACCAACTCAAAACAAGCCCAGATATGCTTTAAAACGTGTTTCTCAGTGAATGAAAGCATTTTGAAGCTGTTTCAATACAGAATAAAGATTTTCAGTGTGTTTCTACTATTAGACACAAAAAGTCATTTCAGGGCTCAAAAGCTCAATTTGCTTAGTTTTTGGCTTCTATGGTCAGAAATGCTGTTTTAGTAATTCTAAGCAAACCAACTCAAAACAAGCCCAGATATGCTTTAAAACGTGTTTCTCAGTGAGAGAAAGCATTTTGAAGCAGTTTCAATGCAGAATAAAGATTTTCAGTGTGTTTCTACTATTAGACACAAAAAGTCATTTCAGGGCTCAAAAAAGCTCAATTTGCTTAGTTTTTGGCTTCTATGGTCAGAAATGCTGTTTTAGTAATTCTAAAGCAAACCAACTCAAAACAAGCCCAGATATGCTTTAAAACGTGTTTCTCAGTGAGAGAAAGCATTTTGAAGCAGTTTCAATGCAGAATAAAGATTTTCAGTGTGTTTCTACTATTAGACACAAAAAAAGTCATTTCAGGGCTCAAAAAGCTCAATTTGCTTAGTTTTTGGCTTCTATGGTCAGAAATGCTGTTTTAGTAATTCTAAGCAAACCAACTCAAAACAAGCCCAGATATGCTTTAAAACGTGTTTCTCAGTGAGAGAAAGCATTTTGAAGCTGTTTCAATGCAGAATAAAGATTTTCAGTGTGTTTCTACTATTAGACACAAAAAGTCATTTCAGGGCTCAAAAGCTCAATTTGCTTAGTTTTTGGCTTCTATGGTCAGAAATGCTGTTTTAGTAATTCTAAGCAAACCAACTCAAAACAAGCCCAGATATGCTTTAAAACGTGTTTCTCAGTGAGAGAAAGCATTTTGAAGCAGTTTCAATGCAGAATAAAGATTTTCAGTGTGTTTCTACTATTAGACACAAAAAGTCATTTCAGGGCTCAAAAGCTCAATTTGCTTAGTTTTTGGCTTCTATGGTCAGAAATGCTGTTTTAGTAATTCTAAGCAAACCAACTCAAAACAAGCCCAGATATGCTTTAAAACGTGTTTCTCAGTGAGAGAAAGCATTTTGAAGCAGTTTCAATGCAGAATAAAGATTTTCAGTGTGTTTCTACTATTAGACACAAAAAGTCATTTCAAGGGCTCAAAAAGCTCAATTTGCTTAGTTTTTGGCTTCTATGGTCAGAAATGCTGTTTTAGTAATTCTAAAGCAAACCAACTCAAAACAAAGCCCAGATATGCTTTAAAACGTGTTTCTCAGTGAGAGAAAGCATTTTGAAGCAGTTTCAATGCAGAATAAAGATTTTCAGTGTGTTTCTACTATTAGACACAAAAAGTCATTTCAGGGCTCAAAAGCTCAATTTGCTTAGTTTTTGGCTTCTATGGTCAGAAATGCTGTTTTAGTAATTCTAAGCAAACCAACTAAAAACAAAGCCCAGATATGCTTTAAACGTGTTTCTCAGTGAGAGAAAGCATTTTGAAGCAGTTTCAATGCAGAATAAAGATTTTCAGTGTGTTTCTACTATTAGACACAAAAAGTCATTTCAGGGCTCAAAAAGCTCAATTTGCTTAGTTTTTGGCTTCTATGGTCAGAAATGCTCTATTAGTAATTCTAAACAAACCAACTCAAAACAAGCCCAGATATGCTTTAAAACGTGTTTCTCAGTGAGAGAAAGCATTTTGAAGCAGTTTCAATGCAGAATAAAGATTTTCAGTGTGTTTCTACTATTAGACACAAAAAGTCATTTCAGGGCTCAAAAAGCTCAATTTGCTTAGTTTTTGGCTTCTATGGTCAGAAATGCTCTATTAGTAATTCTAAGCAAACCAACTCAAAACAAGCCCAGATATGCTTTAAAACGTGTTTCTCAGTGAATGAAAGCATTTTGAAGCAGTTTCAATGCAGAATAAAGATTTTCAGTGTGTTTCTACTATTAGACACAAAAAGTCATTTCAAAGGGCTCAAAAGCTCAATTTGCTTAGTTTTTGGCTTCTATGGTCAGAAATGCTCTATTAGTAATTCTAAGCAAACCAACTGAAAACAAAGCCCAGATATGCTTTAAAACGTGTTTCTCAGTGAGAGAAAGCATTTTGAAGCTGTTTCAATGCAGAATAAAGATTTTCAGTGTGTTTCTACTATTAGACACAAAAAGTCATTTCAGGGCTCAAAAGCTCAATTTGCTTAGTTTTTGGCTTCTATGGTCAGAAATGCTGTTTTAGTAATTCTAAGCAAACCAACTCAAAAACAAGCCCAGATATGCTTTAAAAGCGTGTTTCTCAGTGAGAGAAAGCATTTTGAAGCTGTTTCAATGCAGAATAAAGATTTTCAGTGTGTTTCTACTATTAGACACAAAAAGTCATTTCAGGGCTCAAAAAGCTCAATTTGCTTAGTTTTTGGCTTCTATGGTCAGAAATGCTGTTTTAGTAATTCTAAGCAAACCAACTCAAAACAAGCCCAGATATGCTTTAAAACGTGTTTCTCAGTGAGAGAAAGCATTTTTGAAGCTGTTTCAATGCAGAATAAAGATTTTCAGTGTGTTTCTACTATTAGACACAAAAAGTCATTTCAGGCTCAAAAAGCTCAATTTGCTTAGTTTTTGGCTTCTATGGTCAGAAATGCTGTTTTAGTAATTCTAAGCAAACCAACTCAAAACAAGCCCAGATATGCTTTAAAAAGTGTTTCTCAGTAAATGAAAGCATTTTGAAGCTGTTTCAATGCAGAATAAAGATTTTCAGTGTGTTTCTACTATTAGACTCAAAAAGTCATTTCAGGGCTCAAAAGCTCAATTTGCTTAGTTTTTGGCTTCTATGGTCAGAAATGCTGTTTTAGTAATTCTAAGCAAACCAACTCAAAACAAGCCCAGATATGCTTTAAAACGTGTTTCTCAGTGAGAGAAAGCATTTTGAAGCTGTTTCAATGCAGAATAAAGATTTTCAGTGTGTTTCTACTATTAGACACAAAAAGTCATTTCAGGGCTCAAAAAGCTCAATTTGCTTAGTTTTTGGCTTCTATGGTCAGAAATGCTGTTTTAGTAATTCTAAGCAAACCAACTCAAAACAAGCCCAGATATGCTTTAAAACGTGTTTCTCAGTGAGAGAAAGCATTTTGAAGCTGTTTCAATGCAGAATAAAGATTTTCAGTGTGTTTCTACTATTAGACACAAAAAGTCATTTCAGGGCTCAAAAAGCTCAATTTGCTTAGTTTTTGGCTTCTGTGGTCAGAAATGCTGTTTCAGTAATTCTAAGCAAACCAACTCAAAACAAGCCCAGATATGCTTTAAAACGTGTTTCTCAGTGAGAGAAAGCATTTTGAAGCAGTTTCAATGCAGAATAAAGATTTTCAGTGTGTTTCTACTATTAGACTCAAAAAGTCATTTCAGGGCTCAAAAAGCTCAATTTGCTTAGTTTTTGGCTTCTATGGTCAGAAATGCTCTTTTAGTAATTCTAAGCAAACCAACTCAAAACAAGCCCAGATATGCTTTAAAGCGTGTTTCTCAGTGAGGAGAAAGCATTTTGAAGCAGTTTCAATGCAGAATAAAGATTTTCAGTGTGTTTCTACTATTAGACACAAAAAAGTCATTTCAGGGCTCAAAAAGCTCAATTTGCTTAGTTTTTGGCTTCTATGGTCAGAAATGCTGTTTTAGTAATTCTAAGCAAACCAACTAAAAACAAGCCCAGATATGCTTTAAAACGTGTTTCTCAGTGAGAGAAAGCATTTTGAAGCAGTTTCAATGCAGAATAAAGATTTTCAGTGTGTTTCTACTATTAGACACAAAAAGTCATTTCAGGGCTCAAAAGCTCAATTTGCTTAGTTTTTGGCTTCTATGGTCAGAAATGCTGTTTTAGTAATTCTAAGCAAACCAACTAAAAACAAAGCCCAGATATGCTTTAAAACGTGTTTCTCAGTGAGAGAAAGCATTTTGAAGCAGTTTCAATGCAGAATAAAGATTTTCAGTGTGTTTCTACTATTAGACACAAAAAGTCATTTCAGGGCTCAAAAGCTCAATTTGCTTAGTTTTTGGCTTCTATGGTCAGAAATGCTGTTTTAGTAATTCTAAACAAACCAACTCAAAACAAGCCCAGATATGCTTTAAAACGTGTTTCTCAGTGAGAGAAAGCATTTTGAAGCAGTTTCAATGCAGAATAAAGATTTTCAGTGTGTTTCTACTATTAGACACAAAAAGTCATTTCAGGGCTCAAAAGCTCCAATTTGCTTAGTTTTTGGCTTCTATAGTCCAGAAATGCTGTTTTAGTAATTCTAAACAAACCAACTCAAAACAAGCCCAGATATGCTTTAAAACGTGTTTCTCAGTGAGATGAAAGCATTTTGAAGCAGTTTCAATGCAGAAATAAAGATTTTCAGTGTGTTTCTACTATTAGACACAAAAAGTCATTTCAGGGCTCAAAAAGCTCAGTTTGCTTAGTTTTTGGCTTCTATGGTCAGAAATGCTCTTTTAGTAATTCTAAACAAACCAACTCAAAACAAGCCCAGATATGCTTTAAAACGTGTTTCTCAGTGAGAAAGCATTTTGAAGCTGTTTCAATGCAGAATAAAGATTTTCAGTGTGTATCTACTATTAGACACAAAAAGTCATTTCAGAGCTCAAAAAGCTCAATTTGCTTAGTTTTTGGCTTCTTTGGTCAGAAATGCTGTTTTAGTAATTCTAAGCAAACCAACTCAAAACAAAGCCCAGATATGCTTTAAAACGTGTTTCTCAGTGAGAGAAAGCATTTTGAAGCTGTTTCAATGCAGAATAAAGATTTTCAGTGTGTTTCTACTATTAGACACACAAAAGTCATTTCAAGGGCTCAAAAGCTCAATTTGCTTAGTTTTTGGCTTCTATGGTCAGAAATGCTGTTTTAGTAATTCTAAGCAAACCAACTCAAAACAAGCCCAGATATGCTTTAAAACGTGTTTCTCAGTGAGAGAAAGCATTTTGAAGCTGTTTCAATGCAGAATAAAGATTTTCAGTGTGTTTCTACTGTTAGACACAGAAAGTCATTTCAGGGCTCAAAAGCTCAATTTGCTTAGTTTTTGGCTTCTATGGTCAGAAATGCTGTTTTAGTAATTCTAAGCAAACCAACTAAAAACAAGCCCAGATATGCTTTAAAACGTGTTTCTCAGTGAGAAAGCATTTTGAAGCTGTTTCAATGCAGAATAAAGATTTTCAGTGTGTTTCTACTATTAGACACAAAAAGTCATTTCAGGGCTCAAAAGCTCAGTTTGCTTAGTTTTTGGCTTCTATAGTCAGAAATGCTGTTTTAGTAATTCTAAGCAAACCAACTCAAAACAAGCCCAGATATGCTTTGAAACGTGTTTCTCAGTGAGAGAAAGCATTTTGAAGCAGTTTCAATCACAGAATAAAGATTTTTCAGTGTGTTTCTACTATTAGACACAAAAAGTCATTTCAGGGCTCAAAAAGCTCAATTTGCTTAGTTTTTGGCTTCTATGGTCAGAAATGCTGTTTTAGTAATTCTAAGCAAACCAACTCAAAACAAGCCAAGATATGCTTTAAAACGTGTTTCTCAGTGAGAGAAAGCATTTTAAGAAGCAGTTTCAATGCAGAATAAAGATTTTCCAGTGTTTTTCTACTATTAGACTCAAAAAGTCATTTCAGGGCTCAAAAAGCTCAATTTGCTTAGTTTTTGGCTTCTATGGTCAGAAATGCTGTTTTAGTAATTCTAAGCAAACCAACTCAAAAACAAGCCCAGATATGCTTTAAACGTGTTTCTCAGTGAGAGAAAGCATTTTGGAGAAGCTGTTTCAATGCAGAATAAAGATTTTCAGTGTGTTTCTACTATTAGACACAAAAAAAGTCATTTCAGGGCTCAAAAGCTCAATTTGCTTAGTTTTTGGCTTCTATGGTCAGAAATGCTTTTTTAGTAATTCTAAGCAAATCAACTCAAAACAAGCCCAGATATGCTTTAAAACGTGTTTCTCAGTGAGAGAAAGCATTTTGAAGCTGTTTCAATGCAGAATAAAGATTTTCAGTGTGTTTCTACTATTAGACACAAAGAAGTCATTTCAGGGCTCAAAAAGCTCAATTTGCTTAGTTTTTGGCTTCTATGGTCAGAAATGCTGTTTTAGTAATTCTAAGCAAATCAACTCAAAACAAGCCCAGATATGCTTTAAACGTGTTTCTCAGTGAGAGAAAGCATTTTTGAAGCAGTTTCAATGCAGAATAAAGATTTTCAGTGTGTTTCTACTATTAGACACAAAAAGTCATTTCAGGGCTCAAAGAGCTCAATTTGCTTAGTTTTTGGCTTCTATGGTCAGAAATGCTGTTTTAGTAATTGTAAAGCAAACCAACTCAAAACAAAGCCCAGATATGCTTTAAACGTGTTTCTCAGTGAGAGAAAGCATTTTGAAGCAGTTTCAATGCAGAATAAAGATTTTCAGTGTGTTTCTACTATTAGACACAAAAAGTCATTTCAGGGCTCAAAAGCTCAATTTCCTTAGTTTTTGGCTTCTATGGTCAGAAATGCTGTTTTAGTAATTCTAAGCAAACCAACTCAAAACAAGCCCAGATATGCTTTAAAACGTGTTTCTCAGTGAGAGAAAGCATTTTGAAGCTGTTTCAATGCAGAATAAAGATTTTCAGTGTGTTTCTACTATTAGACACAAAAAGTCATTTCAAGGGCTCAAAAAGCTCAATTTGCTTAGTTTTTGGCTTCTATGGTCAGAAATGCTGTTTTAGTAATTCTAAGCAAACCAACTCCAAAACAAGCCCAGATATGCTTTAAAACGTGTTTCTCAGTGAGAAAGCATTTTGAAGCTGTTTCAATGCAGAATAAAGATTTTCAGTGTGTTTCTACTATTAGACTCAAAAAGTCATTTCAAGGGCTCAAAAAGCTCAATTTGCTTAGTTTTTGGCTTCTATGGTCAGAAATGCTGTTTTAGTAATTGTAAGCAAACCAACTAAAAACAAAGCCCAGATATGCTTTAAAACGTGTTTCTCAGTGAGAGAAAGCATTTTGAAGCAGTTTCAATGCAGAATAAAGATTTTCAGTTTGTTTCTACTATTAGACACAAAAAGTCATTTCAGGCTCAAAAAGCTCAATTTGCTTAGTTTTTGCTTCTATGGTCAGAAATGCTGTTTTAGTAATTGTAAGCAAACCAACTAAAAACAAGCCCAGATATGCTTTAAAACGTGTTTCTCAGTGAGAGAAAGCATTTTGAAGCAGTTTCAATGCAGAATAAAGATTTTCAGTGTGTTTCTACTATAAGACACAAAAAGTCATTTCAGGGCTCAAAAGCTTAATTTGCTTAGTTTTTTGCTTCTATGGTCAGAAATGCTTTATTAGTAATTCTAAGCAAACCAACTCAAAACAAGCCCAGATATGCTTTAAAAACGTGTTTCTCAGTGAAGAAAACATTTTGAAGCAGTTTCAATGCAGAATAAAGATTTTCAGTGTGTTTCTACTATTAGACACAAAAAGTCATTTCAGGGCTCAAAAGCTCAATTTGCTTAGTTTTTGGCTTCTATAGTCAGAAATGCTGTTTTAGTAATTGTAAGCAAACCAACTAAAAACAAAGCCCAGACATGCTTTAAAGCGTGTTTCTCAGTGAGAGAAAGCATTTTGAAAGCAGTTTCAATGCAGAATAAAGATTTTCAGTTTGTTTCTACTATTAGACTCAAAAAGTCATTTCAGGGCTCAAAAGCTCAATTTGCTTAGTTTTTGGCTTCTATGGTCAAGAAATGCTGTTTTAGTAATTCTAAGCAAACCAACTCAAAACAAGCCCAGATATGCTTTAAAGCGTGTTTCTCAGTGAGAGAAAGCATTTTGAAGCTGTTTCAATGCAGAATAAAGATTTTCAGTGTGTTTCTACTATTAGACACAAAAAGTCATTTCAGGGCTCCAAAAAGCTCAATTTGCTTAGTTTTTGGCTTCTATGGTCAGAAATGCTGTTTTAGTAATTCTAAGCAAATCAACTCAAAACAAGCCCAGATATGATTTTAAACGTGTTTCTCAGTGAGAGAAAGCATTTTGAAGCAGTTTCAATACAGAATAAAGATTTTCAGTGTGTTTCTACTATTAGACACAAAAAGTCATTTCAGGGCTCAAAAAGCTCAGTTTGCTTAGTTTTGGCTTCTATGGTCAGAAATGCTGTTTTAGTAATTCTAAGCAAACCAACTCAAAAACAAGCCCAGATATGCTTTAAAACGTGTTTCTCAGTGAGAAAGCATTTTGAAGCAGTTTCAATGCAGAATAAAGATTTTCAGTGTGTTTCTACTATTAGACACAAAAAAGTCATTTCAGGGCTCAAAAAGCTCAATTTGCTTAGTTTTTTGGCTTCTATGGTCAGAAATGCTCTATTAGTAATTCTAAGCAAACCAACTCAAAACAAGCCCAGATATGCTTTAAAACGTGTTTCTCAGTGAGAGAAAGCATTTTGAAAGCTGTTTCAATGCAGAATAAAGATTTTCAGTGTGTTTCTACTATTAGACACAGAAAGTCATTTCAAAGGGCTCAAAAGCTCAATTTGCTTAGTTTTTGGCTTCTATGGTCAGAAATGCTGTTTTAGTAATTCTAAGCAAACCAACTCAAAACAAGCTCCAGATATGCTTTAAAGCGTGTTCCCTTTCAGTCGGTCACTCAATTTTAGTCATGCGTCGGATGACCGCGGTGAATCCGAGTCTGCGTGGATGACCGGCGGGTAGATCTCGCCGAGAACCAATCTCGCTTCGGAGTGTATCTAAACAAGCCAATTGAAGATTGGCATGCGCTAATCGCATCCAGCTGCCGCTGATCACAGCGCGTGTATAAATAAGCAGCGGGTGCAGCGCATATTCAGCTTTTAAGCCGGGCCGGCGTGACTGTTCCGCTCAAAGGCGATCTACGAGTGTTAGATCACGGCGTTTCAGCGGAGTCGTTTTCCTGCGTCCGAGTGGATTGCCACAATCAGGCTGCACTACCCCCTGTTTGTGTGCAAAGCGGCTATCCCCTGTTGCCGCCCAGCACTAAAGAACGTTAGCGGGTGCGTCTTTTTAAAAACGACGTTACGTCTGGCAAACTCGGCCCGCGTCTTGGAAGACAGCGTGGGTCTTGCTTCAGACTACACGCATACACCCGTGTGTTTCTGGATCACGGTTGTTACCTGGTGTTAGGTGATGGTCACAATCGTTGCCTCGTGTGCCTGGGCTTAGCGCTGAGGTGGCGGTTGTGGATGAATCATTTCCTCGCGGGAGATGGTCATCTCGGAGGGATAAGGCGGGCTCTGTCGCCTTGAAAAAAGGAGGCCAGACTTGTGTTTGCTCGACTTGGTTTCTCATTCTGGCTGCAGACAGGTGGGCTCCATTTCGTTGTGACACAAAGCTTAAACTCTGCAACCAGTGGAGCTGCAAAAAGGGGCAGTCTGGACCCTCACGTGGGGTATCAGCTGTACCCTCTTGGAAGCTCCCCTGATGATCAGAAGTCAATCGCTGCATCGGAAGGTGAGCCAGACATTTCTGGAAGTGAAGATCCGGTTGCTCTCGTCTACCAGGCGTTGAATGTACTGGATACAGATCTAGAAATGGTGGCTATGCTTGCCCAGGCCGTCGAGGTGATCGGGATCAAGTGGAAACCTCCACTGCTTCCCGGGCCCTCGAGAGCTGGACGATTGGTATTTAAGGGTGGCTTGCGCTGGTTCTCAGGGCCCCACCCTGGTACCTTTCTTCCCGGAAGTGCATGAGGAGCTTACTGGGATGTGGAAAGCACCTTTCACTGCCAGAAACTGCCCCAGTGGCTCCTCCTCCTTCACCACCCTTGACAGTGGCACAGCCAGGGAGATTCTGATGATCGCCCCCAATGGAAGCGGTCAGTTGGGATGCAGCTGTGTCCCAATGCCGTTTCCGCTTAGTGCGGTGATCCTGTGCTCCTCCGGGCCTGCAGGTACTCAAATCGGCTCGAGCGGCGGTGCCTTGTGCGACCTGTGGACAAGCTGGCGTCTGCAGTACTGCGCTTTGGCGTTGTTGCGGGTTCATCAGGCCAAGGCACTGAAGGATCTGCACAGGGGTGGTCATGACCTGGAAGTTCTGAAAGAACTCTGTATCGTGATGGACCTCGCGCCGTACGGCGGCGAAGGTCTAGCGGGTCTCTGGTTGTCGCGATGGCCACTACGGTGGTCCAGAAAGCGCCATCTGTGGCTGTGTTTGAGTCGACATGCGCGAGAGGTAGACAAGACACGTTCCTTGAATGCCCCCATGTCCCAGACCGGCCACTTCGGCGACGCAGTGGAGAACTTTGCCCAGCAGTTCTCCGCTGCCCAGCTGAACTGAGGTAAAGAAACATCCTGCCTCGGCGTGCAGCTGCTGCCTTCACCCAGCCGCCCGGCGGCCCACCTCAGCCAGCTCGTCGCCGAGGTGCCCCTGCTGCCGCCACCGCTCCGTGCAGTCAGCGCAGCAGCCCCATCTAGGCAGCACCGTGGAGCTGGCAGCAGGGCAACCACCCAGCCTGTCCAGGCTCCTGCCAAACCTGGAGGAAGCGCAGGTGCAAGAGGCCCTCAGATCCGGGGATGGAGGAGCTGCTCTGCCGGGCAGAGAATGTTGCCGCTACCTAAAACCTCGACAGAGGCGGTTTCCTCTGTCTCTGGGTCCCCAGGGAGCGAGGAGTTGAGCGGGCCAGTTCCGCGCCACTCACACCTTCTCCTTGGAGCTAATATGCAGCAGTGGGGAAGACTGGGAGGGCGAACCAACAGCCTACCCGCCTCACTTCTGCGGGGATGCAGGTAAGAGTTGCACACACTCCAGACCCGCCGGACCGGCCACGAGGCGCCCGAGCGGGTCCCTGCACTCCCCCTGCGCTGCCCCATCGCCTGCGTCGGTGGTTCCGCTCGAGCCGCTAGTTCGGTCTCTGGATGCCTGGATGAATCTTCCCAGGCTATCCCGGTGGCTCCTGCGAACCCCTTCGACTTCGGCTATATGATTCAGTTCATCCGGCGTCCCCCAAGTTCAGTGGGATCCGCTATATGTCAGTGAACAATGCGTGTGCCCCTGTCTTGTGGGCGGAGATTGCTGTCCTTCTAGTGAAGGCACGATAAAGCCGCTTCCTCCAGCCGATGAGGTCGGGGGCTTACAGCCCATACTTCATAGTGCCCAAGAAAGGCGGTGGGTTATGACCAATCTTGGATCTGTGAGTCCTGAATCGAGCACTCCCGTTCAGGATGTTGACACAGAAAGCGCCTATTCAGTCGTCCGTCCCAGGATTGGTTGCAGCGATCGACCTGAAGGACGCGTACTTTCATGTGTCGATTCTTCCATACCACAGGCCATTCCTGAGGTTGGCGTTCGAAGGTCGAGCATATCAGTACAAGTCCTACCCGCCGGGCTCTCCCTGTCGCCACAGTCTTCATGCAAGTCGCGGGGAAGCAGCCCTTGCTCCACTGAGAGAGAGTAAGGCGTTCGCATTCTCAACCAACTGGATGACTGGCTCAGTCCGGGCTCAGTTGTGCGAACACAGGGATCTGGTGCTACAGCACCTCAGCCAGTTGGGGTTTCAGGTCAACCAGGAGAAGAGCAAACTCTGTCCAGCGCAGAGGATCTCTTTTCTTGGGATGGAGCTGGATTCGATCGATCAGATGGCACACCTCACAGAGGCGTGCCAAGTCGGTGTTGAACTGCTTCAATATGTTCAAGAGCAGGATGGCGGTCCCACTGAAATATTTTCAGAGGCTCCTGGGGCATATGGCAGCCGCGCCACAGTGATGCCGCTGGGACTAATCCATATGAGACCGCTTCAACATTGGCTACGGTCAGTCCCGAGGTGGGCGTGGCAAAGTGGCACTCACCGGGTTCAAATAACACCGGCCTGCCGCCAAACCTTCACCCGTGGTCAGACCTCTCGTTCCTTGGGCAGGTGCCTGGAGAAGGTCTCCAGGTATGCTGTGGTTTTCACGGATGCCTCCACCACCGGCTGAGGGCCACGTGCAGCGGGCATGCAGTGTCAGGGGTTTGGGCCAGACCCTCAACTGCAATGGCACATCAACTGCCTAAAGTTGCTGGCAGCACATCTCGCCCTAGGCAGTCTCGAGAACTGCCAGCCGAGGCCAGCATGTACTAGTCTGCACAGACAACATGCTGACCGTTGCGTACATCAACCAACAAGGTGGTCTCACGCTCCGTCGTATGTCGCAACTAGCCCACCACCTCCTCCTCCTATGGAGTCGGAAGTTCTGAGGTCGCTCTCGCCATTCACATTCCAGGAGTGTGCAACCAGGCGGCCCGACGAGCTGTCGCGAGCTGCACTACCCGGAGAATGGAGACTCCATCCCCGGGCGGTTCAGCTGATTGGGAGCGTTTCCGAGCCACTCAGGTAGACCTGTTTGCCTCTCCAGAGACTTCCCATTGCCCACTGGCACAGCTGGCTGCGGGGCCTTTGCAAGTATGTATTTCCCCAGTGAGCCTTCTTGCACAGACACTGTGCAAGGTCAGGGGAGGACTAGGAGCAGGTCTTGCTAGTAGCACCCTACTGGTGAGACTTGGTTCCCAGAACTTGTGCTCCTCGCGACAGCCCCCTCCTTGGCCGATCCCTCTGAGGAAGGATCTTCTGACTCAGAGATGGGGCACCCCTTAGCACCCGCGTCCAGACCTCTGGAAACTCCATGTCTGGTCCTGGATGGGATCACGGAGGCTCTAGGTGACCTACCTCAAGAGGTAGTCGACACCATTTCTTCGGCTAGAGTGCCGTCCACAGAGACAGGCCTGTGCAGCAGAAGTAGAGCCTGTTAGGTCGAGTGGTGTTCTTCTCAGGGTGAAGAGCCCCGGAATTGCCCTATCAGTCGTGCTTATCTTCTTGCAGCAAGGGTTGGAGCGAAGGCTGTCTCCCTCCACCCTTAAAGTCTCACGTGGCTACAATCGCTGCAAATCATGACCCCATAGATGGGAGGTCTGTGGGTAAGCATGGCCGGATTATCAGGTTTCTGAGGGAAGCCAGGAGGTTGAATCCTCCACGGCTCCCAACAGTACCCTCTTGGGACCTGTCTGTAGTGCTGACAGCACTGCAGTAGGCTCCGTTGAACCCTTGCCAGCAGTTGTGCTAAAGTTCTTTTATCTATGAAGACATTGCTCCTGCTCGCATTGGCCTCCATCAAGAGGGTAGGGGACCTGCAGGCTTTTAGGTCGTCGGCGATTACGTGCCTACAGTTTGGGCTCATGATTCCCAGGTACCACTGAGGCCACGGCCGACTCACGTGCCCAAGGTTCCCTACCCCTTCAGAGACCAGGTGGTGAACCTTCAGCGCTGCCCCTGGAGGAGGCAGACCCAGCCTGGCGTTGCTTGTCCCCGTCCGAGCACTCCGATGCTCGTTGACCGGACACAAAGCTTCAGGACCTCAGTCAGCTCTCGTTTGTCACAGAGGCCGGCAGAAGGGAGTACGCCTCCAAGCAGAAGAGATGGCTCACTGGATAGTGGGCGCCATTACCCTAAGCATACCAAGCACAGAGGTATGCCCTGCCCCCTTCAGGTTGCGGGCACACTCAGCAAGTGTTGCATCGTCCTGGGCGGTGGCTCGTGGCACCTCGCTGACAGATTGTAGAGAGCTGCGGGCTGGGCGACCCCAACACGATTGCTAGATTCTATAGCCTACGTGTGGAACCCGGTATCCTCCTGTGTTCTCACCTCAAACTGGTAGAAGCACTGAGAGGCGGTTTCGGGTCGGCTTGTTAACCGCTCAGAGCGTCCATACAGTAGACCCTGTCGAGCTCCTCCATTCCCCTCGGCAGCCAGATGTTGCGGAGCATCCGGCGCCAGGCCCTCTCGATGAATCCGTGAGAACCGGTGAGGGCTGGGAGCCATAAAAAGTACCCCAAGAGGACTTTAATATGTGTATTTCGCGGCATAGCCTTAGAGTACGTGTTTCCCCGGCCAGACCTTCTGCCCGTCTAAGAAGGTTCAATCACCTCCAATTTTCCATATGCAAACTGAAATACTGTCCATATGCGTATTCGTTCCGAGACCTCCTACACGGGAAGGCTGGACTTCCGCCGTCCTATTCACTAGAGCGTGGGGCGTTTCCCAATGTTCCAGTCTTTACGAATGGGTAGTGTTACAAAAGTAGCTGGCTTCTTGTGGTTGAGCCCGGCCCTACGCCCGATAAGCTGAGGGGCTTGTGGGCTCCCACAGGATACTGGAAGAGGCAGCGTCCATGGCGTTTTGGTAAAGGGATCCCAATTCGTCGGTCATCC
>NC_056712.1:175572-231641 GCF_018831695.1 Puntigrus tetrazona | reverse complement strand
AACACGTTTTAAAGCATATCTGGGCTTTGTTTTGAGTTGGTTTGCTTAGAATTACTAATAGAGCATTTCTGACTATAGAAGCCAAAAACTAAGCAAATTGAGCTTTTTGAGCCCTGAAATGACTTTTTGTGTCTAATAGTAGAAACACACTGAAAATCTTTATTCTGTATTGAAACTGCTTCAAAATGCTTTCTCTCACTGAGAAACACGTTTTAAAGCATATCTGGGCTTGTTTTGAGTTGGTTTGCTTAGAATTACTAAAACAGCATTTCTGACCATAGAAGCCAAAAACTAAGCAAATTGAGCTTTTGAGCCCTGAAATGACTTTTTGTGTCTAATAGTAGAAACACACTCAAAATCTTTATTCTGCATTGAAACTGCTTCAAAATGCTTTCTCTCACTGAGAAACACGTTTTAAAGCATATCTGGGCTTGTTTTTGAGTTGGTTTGCTTAGAATTACTAAAACAGCATTTCTGACCATAGAAGCCAAAAACTAAGCAAATTGAGCTTTTTGAGCCCTGAAATGACTTTTTGTGTCTAATAGTAGAAACACACTGAAAATCTTTATTCTGCATTGAAACTGCTTCAAAATGCTTTCTCTCACTGAGAAACACGTTTTAAAGCATATCTGGGCTTGTTTTGAGTTGGTTTGCTTAGAATTACTAAAACAGCATTTCTGACCATAGAAGCCAAAAACTAAGCAAATTGAGCTTTTTGAGCCCTGAAATGACTTTTTGTGTCTAATAGTAGAAACACACTGAAAATCTTTATTCTGCATTGAAACTGCTTCAAAATGCTTTCTCACTGAGAAACACGTTTTAAAGCATATCTGGGCTTGTTTTGAGTTGGTTTGCTTAGAATTACTAAAACAGCATTTCTGACCATAGAAGCCAAAAACTAAGCAAATTGAGCTTTTGAGCCCTGAAATGACTTTTTGTGTCTAATAGTAGAAACACACTGAAAATCTTTATTCTGCATTGAAACTGCTTCAAAATGCTTTCTCTCACTGAGAAACACGTTTTAAAGCATATCTGGGCTTGTTTTGAGTTGGTTTGCTTAGAATTACTAAAACAGCATTTCTGACCATAGAAGCCAAAAACTAAGCAAATTGAGCTTTTGAGCCCTGAAATGACTTTTTGTGTCTAATAGTAGAAACACACTGAAAATCTTTATTCTGCATTGAAACTGCTTCAAAATGCTTTCATCACTGAGAAACACGTTTTAAAGCATATCTGGGCTTGTTTTGAGTTGGTTTGCTTAGAATTACTAAAGAGCATTTCTGACCATAGAAGCCAAAACTAAGCAAATTGAGCTTTTGAGCCCTGAAATGACTTTTTGTGTCTAATAGTAGAAACACACTGAAAATCTTTATTCTGCATTGAAACAGCTTCAAAATGCTTTCTCTCACTGAGAAACACGTTTTAAAGCATATCTGGGCTTGTTTTGAGTTGGTTTGCTTAGAATTACTAAAACAGCATTTCTGACCATAGAAGCCAAAAACTAAGCAAATTGAGCTTTTGAGCCCTGAAATGACTTTTTGTGTCTAATAGTAGAAACACACTGAAAATCTTTATTCTGCATTGAAACAGCTTCAAAATGCTTTCTCACTGAGAAACACGTTTTAAAGCATATCTGGGCTTGTTTTGAGTTGGTTTGCTTAGAATTACTAAAACAGCATTTCTGACCATAGAAGCCAAAAACAAAAACTAAGCAAATTGAGCTTTTGAGCCCTGAAATGACTTTTTGTGTCTAATAGTAGAAACACTGAAAATCTTTATTCTGCATTGAAACTGCTTCAAAATGCTTTCTCTCACTGAGAAACACGTTTTAAAGCATATCTGGGCTTGTTTTGAGTTGGTTTGCTTAGAATTACTAAAACAGCATTTCTGACCATAGAAGCCAAAACTAAGCAAATTGAGCTTTTGAGCCCTGAAATGACTTTTTGTGTCTAATAGTAGAAACACACTGAAAATCTTTATTCTGCATTGAAACTGCTTCAAAATGCTTTCTCTCACTGAGAAACACGTTTTAAAGCATATCTGGGCTTGTTTTGAGTTGGTTTGCTTAGAATTACTAAAACAGCATTTCTGACCATAGAAGCCAAAAACTAAGCAAATTGAGCTTTTGAGCCCTGAAATGACTTTTTGTGTCTAATAGTAGAAACACACTGAAAATCTTTATTCTGCATTGAAACTGCTTCAAAATGCTTTCTCTCACTGAGAAACACGTTTTAAAGCATATCTGGGCTTGTTTTGAGTTGGTTTGCTTAGAATTACTAAAACAGCATTTCTGACCATAGAAGCCAAAAACTAAGCAAATTGAGCTTTTGAGCCCTGAAATGACTTTTTGTGTCTAATAGTAGAAACACACTGAAAATCTTTATTCTGCATTGAAACTGCTTCAAAATGCTTTCTCTCACTGAGAAACACGTTTTAAAGCATATCTGGGCTTGTTTTGAGTTGGTTTGCTTAGAATTACTAAAACAGCATTTCTGACCATAGAAGCCAAAAACTAAGCAAATTGAGCTTTTGAGCCCTGAAATGACTTTTTGTGTCTAATAGTAGAAACACACTGAAAATCTTTATTCTGCATTGAAACTGCTTCAAAATGCTTTCTCTCACTGAGAAACACGTTTTAAAGCATATCTGGGCTTGTTTTGAGTTGGTTTGCTTAGAATTACTAAAACAGCATTTCTGACCATAGAAGCCAAAAACTAAGCAAATTGAGCTTTTGAGCCCTGAAATGACTTTTTGTGTCTAATAGTAGAAACACACTGAAAATCTTTATTCTGCATTGAAACTGCTTCAAAATGCTTTCTCTCACTGAGAAACACGTTTTAAAGCATATCTGGGCTTGTTTTGAGTTGGTTTGCTTAGAATTACTAAAACAGCATTTCTGACCATAGAAGCCAAAACTAAGCAAATTGAGCTTTTTGAGCCCTGAAATGACTTTTTGTGTCTAATAGTAGAAACACACTGAAAATCTTTATTCTGCATTGAAACTGCTTCAAAATGCTTTCTCTCACTGAGAAACACGTTTTAAAGCATATCTGGGCTTGTTTTTTGAGTTGGTTTGCTTAGAATTACTAAAACAGCATTTCTGACCATAGAAGCCAAAAACTAAGCAAATTGAGCTTTTGAGCCCTGAAATGACTTTTTGTGTCTAATAGTAGAAACACACTGAAAATCTTTATTCTGCATTGAAACTGCTTCAAAATGCTTTCTCTCACTGAGAAACACGTTTTAAAGCATATCTGGGCTTGTTTTGAGTTGGTTTGCTTAGAATTACTAAAACAGCATTTCTGACCATAGAAGCCAAAAACTAAGCAAATTGAGCTTTTGAGCCCTGAAATGACTTTTTGTGTCTAATAGAAACACACTGAAAATCTTTATTCTGCATTGAAACTGCTTCAAAATGCTTTCTCTCACTGAGAAACACGTTTTAAAGCATATCTGGGCTTGTTTTGAGTTGGTTTGCTTAGAATTACTAAAACAGCATTTCTGACCATAGAAGCCAAAAACTAAGCAAATTGAGCTTTTGAGCCCTGAAATGACTTTTTGTGTCTAATAGTAGAAACACACTGAAAATCTTTATTCTGCATTGAAACTGCTTCAAAATGCTTTCTCTCACTGAGAAACACGTTTTAAAGCATATCTGGGCTTGTTTTGAGTTGGTTTGCTTAGAATTACTAAAACAGCATTTCTGACCATAGAAGCCAAAAACTAAGCAAATTGAGCTTTTGAGCCCTGAAATGACTTTTTGTGTCTAATAGTAGAAACACACTGAAAATCTTTATTCTGCATTGAAACTGCTTCAAAATGCTTTCTCTCACTGAGAAACACGTTTTAAAGCATATCTGGGCTTGTTTTTGAGTTGGTTTGCTTAGAATTACTAAAACAGCATTTCTGACCATAGAAGCCAAAAACTAAGCAAATTGAGCTTTTGAGCCCTGAAATGACTTTTTGTGTCTAATAGTAGAAACACACTGAAAATCTTTATTCTGCATTGAAACTGCTTCAAAATGCTTTCTCACTGAGAAACACGTTTTAAAGCATATCTGGGCTTGTTTTGAGTTGGTTTGCTTAGAATTACTAAAACAGCATTTCTGACCATAGAAGCCAAAAACTAAGCAAATTGAGCTTTTTTGAGCCCTGAAATGACTTTTTGTGTCTAATAGTAGAAACACACTGAAAATCTTTATTCTGCATTGAAACTGCTTCAAAATGCTTTCTCACTGAGAAACACGTTTTAAAGCATATCTGGGCTTGTTTTGAGTTGGTTTGCTTAGAATTACTAAAACAGCATTTCTGACCATAGAAGCCAAAAACTAAGCAAATTGAGCTTTTGAGCCCTGAAATGACTTTTTGTGTCTAATAGTAGAAACACACTGAAAATCTTTATTCTGCATTGAAACTGCTTCAAAATGCTTTCTCTCACTGAGAAACACGTTTTAAAGCATATCTGGGCTTGTTTTGAGTTGGTTTGCTTAGAATTACTAAAACAGCATTTCTGACCATAGAAGCCAAAAACTAAGCAAATTGAGCTTTTGAGCCCTGAAATGACTTTTTGTGTCTAATAGTAGAAACACACTGAAAATCTTTATTCTGCATTGAAACTGCTTCCAAAATGCTTTCTCACTGAGAAACACGCTTGTAAAGCATATCTGGGCTTGTTTGAGTTGGTTTGTTTAGAATTACTTACAGAGCATTTCTGACCATAGAAGGCAAAAACTACAAATTGAGCTTTTGAGCCCTGGAATGACTTTTGTGTCTAATAGTAGAAACACACTAAAACTTTAATGCATTAAACTGCTTCAAAGTGCTTTCATTCACTGAGAAACATGCTAGCATATCTGGGCTTGTTTGAGTTGGTTTGCTTTAGAATTACCAATAGAGCATTTAACTATAGAAGCCAAAAACTACACTGAGCTGGAGCCCTGAAACACTTTGTGTCTAATAGTAGAAACACACTGAAAATCTTTATTCTGCATGAAACAGTCAAAATGCTTTCCTCACTGAGAAACACGTTTTGAAAGCATATCTGGGCTTATTTTGAGTTGGTCTTGCTTAGGAATTAGCTAATAGAGCATTTCTGACCACGAGCTACCAAAAAGCCTAAGCAAATGTAGCTTTTTGAGCCTGAAATGACTTTTGGAGGGCCCACAGTAAAAACACACTGGAAAATCTTTATTCTGGCATTGAAACAGCTTCAAAATGCGTTCTCTCATTGAGAAACACGTTTCTTTGCAAAGACTATGCTCTAGACTTGTTTTGAATTGGTTTTGCTTGCTGATTACTTTTAAACAGAGGCTTGGACCACCAAAGCCAAAATCATAGCAAATTGGAGCTTTTTGAGCCCTGAAATGACTCTTTTTGTGTCTAGCCAGTAGAAACACACTGAAAATCTTTATTCTGCGTTGTAGCTTTGTTTCAAAATGCTTTCTATCTACTGAGAAACACGCTTTAAAGCATATCTTGGGCTTTGTTTTGAGTTGGTTTGTTTAGGAATTACTAAATAGAGCATTTCTAATTATAGAAGCCAAAACTAAACAAATTGAGCTTTTGAGCCTAGAGTCGACTTTTTGAGTCTAATACAACCATTGGCTACACTCAAAAAATCTTTATTCTGTATTGAAACTGCTTCAAAATGCGCTCATTCACTGAGAAACACTGCTTTCACAAAAAACATATCTGGGCTTTGTTTTTAGTTGGTTTGCTTGTAATTATTAATAGAGCATTTCTGACCATAGAAGCCAAAACTAAGCAAGAATTGAGCTTTTGAGCCCTGAAATGACTTTTGAGTCTAAGAGAGAAAAACACACTGAAAATCTTTATTCTGCAGACAAACTGTCTTCAAAATGCTTTCTCTTACTGAGAAACACGTTTAAAAAGCATATCTGGAGCTTGTTTTATGAGTTGGTTTGCTTAGAATTAGCTAATAGAACATTTCTGATCATAGAAACCAAAAAACTAAGCAAATTGAGCTTTTGAGCCTCTGAAATGACTTCTTTGTGTCCCACAGTAGAAACACACTGAAAATCTTTATTCTGCATTGAAAACAGCCTTAAAATGCTCATATCACTGAGAAACACCGCGAAAAAGCATATCTTAGGCTTGTTTTTGAATTGGCTTTGCTTCTAGAATTACTAAAACAGCATTTCTGACCATAGAAGCCAAAACTAAGTAAATTGAGCTTTTTGAGTTCTGGAATGACTTTGTGTCTAATAGTAGAAACATTAATTGAAAATCTTTGTTCTGCATTGAAATTGCCTTCAAAATCTCTTTCATTCACTGAGAAATACGTTTTACAACCTTATCTGAGCTTGTTTTTGAGTTGGTTTGCTTAGAATTACTAATAGAACATTTCATGTGCATAGAAGCCAAAAACTAAGCAAATTGAGCTTTTTATTCCTGAAATGACTTCTTTTTTGAGTCTAATGGTAGGTAAACACACTCTGAAAATCTTTATTCTGCATTGAAACTGCTTGCACATGCTTTCATTCACTGAGAAACACAGTTTAAAGCATATCTGGGCTTGTTTTTGAGTTGGTTTGTTTAGAATTACTAAAACAGCATTTCTGACCATAGAAGTCAAAAACCTAAGCAAATTGAGCTTTTGGAGCCCTGAAATGACTTTTGTGTCTAATAGTGAGGAAACACACTGAAAATCTTTATTCTGCATTGTTGAAACTGCTTCTTGCAGAAACAAATGCTTTCTCTCACTGAGAAACACGCTTTTGTGCTTACATATCTGGGCTTGTTTTGAGTTGGTTTGCTTAGAATTACTAAAACAGCATTTCTGACTCATAGAATGTAAAAACTAAGCAAATTGAGCTTTTGAGCCCTGAAATGACTTTTTTGTGTCTAATAGTAGAAACACACTGAAAATCTTTATTCTGCATTGAAACTTTGCTTCAAAATGCTTTCTCACTGGAGAAACACGTTTTGAAAGCATATCTGATACTTGTTTTGAGTTGATTTTGCTTAGAATTACTAAAACAGCATTTCTGACTCATAGAAACCAAAAACTAAGCAAATTGAGCTTTTGAGCCCTGAAACACTTTTCTGTGTCTAATAGTAGAAACACACTGAAAATCTTTATTCTGCATTGAAACAGGCTTCAAAATGCTTTCTATTCACTGAGAAACACGTTTTAAAGCATATCTGGGCTTGTTTTGAGTTGGTTTGCTTAGAATTACTAAAAGAGCATTTCTGACCATAGGCCCAAAAACTAAGCAAATTGAGCTTTTGAGCTCCCAAGAAATGACTTTTTGTGTGTCTAATATGGTAGAAACACACTGAAAATCTTTTATTCTGCATTGAAACTGCTTCAAAATGCTTTCTCTCACTGGGATAAACACGTTTTGTAAAGTATATCTGGGCTTGTTTTGTTGGTTTTGCTTAGAATTTATAAAACAGCATTTCTGACCATGAAGCCAAAAACTAAGCAAATTGAGCTTTTGAGCCTTAGAAATGACTTTTTAGGTGTCTAGTAGTAGAAACACACTGAAAATCTTTTATTCTGTGCATTAGAAACTGGCTTCCAAAATGCTTTCTCTCACTGAAACACACGTTTTAAAGTATATCTGGACTTGTTTTTAGTTGGTTTGCTTAGAATTACTAAAACAGCATTTCTAATGCTATAGAAACTTAAAAAACTAAGCAAATTGAGCTTTTTGAGCCCTGAAATGACTTTTTGAGTCTAATAGTAGAAACACACTGAAAATCTTTATTCTGCATTAGAAACTGCTTCAAAATGCTTTCTCTCCCTGAGAAACATGTTTTAAAAGCATATCTGGGCTTTGTTTTGAGTTGGTTTGCTTAGAATTACTAAAATTAGAGCATTTCTGACTGAAGAAAACCAAAACTAAGCAAATTGAGCTTTTTGAGCCCTTTGAAATGACTTCTTTGTGTCTAATAGTAGAAACACACTGAAAAATCTTTATTCTAGATTGAAACAGCTTCAAAATGCTTTCTCTCACTGAGTAACACATTTTAAAGCATATCTGGGCTTTGTTTTCAGTTGGTTTGGTTTAGAATTACTAAAACAGCATTTTAATCTGACTGGTGTAAAGCAAAACTAAGCAAATCGAGCTTTTTGAGCCCTGAAATGACTTTTGTGTCTAATAGTAGAAACACACTGAAAATCTTTATTCTGCATTATGAAACTGCTTCAAAAATGCTTTCTCTCACTGAGAAGCACGCTTTAAAGCACATCTGGGCTTGTTTTGAGTTGGTTTTGTTAGAATTACTAAAACAGCATTTCTGACTATAGAAGCCAAAAACTAAGCAAAATTGAGCTTTGAGCCTCTGATAAGAAATGACTTTTTGTGTCTAATAGTAGAAACATACTGAAAATCTTTATTCTGCATTTTGCTGAACTGTTTTGTAAAATGCTTTCTCACTGAGAAACACGTTTTGTACGCATGTCTGAGCTTTGTTTTGGAGTTGGTTTTGCTTACAAATTACTAAAAACAACATTTCCTACTGACCATAGAAGCCAAAACTAAGCAAATTAGGCTTTTGGTGGCCTTGGAAATAGCTTTGAGTCCCTAGTTAGCAGAAACACACTGAAAATCTTTATTCTGCATTGAAACTTCTTCAAAATGCTACTTTCTCACTGCAAAGAAACACGTTTTATTACAGCTATATCTGGAACACACTATTTTGGAGTTGACTTGCTTACAATTTCATTAAAACAGCATTTCTGGACTCACAGAAAACAAGAAACCATAAGGTAAATTGAACTTTTTGAGCCCTTGAAGTAATTTTTGTGTGTCTAATAGTAGAACATTAATTGCAAAAATCTTTATTCTGCATTGAAATCGTTTTCAAAATGCTTTCTCTCACTGAGAAACACATTTTGTGCCATATCTGGGCTTTGTTTTGGAGTTGGTTTTATTTAGAATTACTAAAACAGCATTTCTGGACCTATAGGCTTTCAAAAAAACTAAGCAAATTAGGCTTTTTGAGTCGTGGAAATGACTTTTGAGCCTTAATAGCAAAAAAACACTGAAAATCTTTTATTCTGCATTGGAACTGCTTCCAAAAATGCTTTCTCTCACTGAGAAACACGCTTCAAAAAAGCATATCTTGGCTCTGTTTTGAGTTGGCTTGCTTTGGAATTACTTAACAGAGCATTTCTGACCACCGAAGCCAAAAAACTAAACAAATTCTGAGCTTTTGAATCTCTGAAATGACTTTTTATTGTCTAATAATTGTTAGAAACACACTCAAAATCTTTATTTTGCATTAAAATTGTTTGAAAATGCTGCTCATTCACTGAGAAAAACACAAGTTTTTAAAGCATATCTGACTTCTGTTTTTAGTTGGTTTGTTTACAAATACTAAATTAACACTTCTGAACACCAAATCAAAAACTAGCAAATTGAGACTTTTGAGTCTCTTGAATGACTTTTTGAACTAAGAGGCAGAAACACACTATGAAAATCTTTGTTATACTGCATTAAATCAGCTCAAAAATACTTTCTCTCACTGAGAAACACGTTTTAAAGCATATCTGTGGAGCTTGTTTTGAGCTGGTTTGTTTAGGAATTACTATGGTAGCACTTCTGACCATGAGAAGCCAAAACTAAGCAAATTGAGCTTTTTGGGCCTGAAATGGCTTTTGTGTCTAATACAGTAAGAAACACACTGAAAATCTTTACAGCTATGCACTGAAACTATGCTTTAAAACGCTGCTTTTTCTCTCACTGAGAAACACGTTTACAAAAAGCATATCTGGGCTTATTCTTGTTTGAGTTGGTTTAGTTAGAATTGCCAATAGAGCATTTCCTGATCAGTATAAAACAAAAACTAAGCTTAAATTGAACTTTTTGAGCTCCTGAAAATGATTCTTTGTGTCTAATAGCAGAAAAAAGAATTAAAAATTTTTATTCTGCATTGAAGCAGCTTTTAGCTTTCTCACATTCACTGAGAATCACGTTTTAAAGCATATCTGGGCTTGTTTTGAGTTGGTTTGCTTAGAATTACTAATTGAGCATTTCTGACCATAGAAGCCAAAAACTAAGCAAATTGAGCTTTTGAGCCTGAAATGACTTTTTGTGTCTATAGTAGAAACACACTGAAAATCTTTATTCTGCATTGAAACTGCTTCAAAATGCTTTCAATCACTGAGAAACACGTTTTAAAGCATATCTGGGCTTGTTTGAAGTTGGTTTGCTTAGGAATTACTAAAACAGCATTTCTGACTATAGAAGCCAAAAAACTAAGCAAATTGAGCTTTTGAGCCCTGAAATGACTTTTTGAGTCTAATAGGCAGAAACACACTAGAAAATCTTTATTCTGCATTGAAACTGCTTCAAAATGCTTTCTCTCACTGAAAACACGTTTTAAAGCATATCTGGGCTTGTTTGAGTTGGTTTGCTTATAATTACTAAAACAGCATTTCTGACCATAGAAGCCAAAAAAACTAAGCAAATTGAGCTTTTGAGCACACTGAAATGACTTTTTGAGTCTAATAGTAGAAACACACTGAAAATCTTTATTCTGCATTGAAACTGCTTCAAAATGCTTTCATTCACTGAAAACACGTTTTAAAGCATATCTGTGGCTTGTTTTGAGTTGGTTTGTAGAATTACTAATTAGAGCATTTCTGACCATAGAAGCCAAAAGCTAAGCAAATTGAGCTTTTGAGCCCTGAAATGACTTTTTGTGTCCTAATAGTAAAAACACACTGAAAATCTTTATTCTGCATTGGAAACAGCTTCAAAAATGCTTTCTCTCACTGAGAAACACACGTTTTAAAAGCATATCTGGGCTTGTTTTTGAGTTGGTTTGCTTAGAATTACTAAAACAGCATTTCTGACCATAGAAGCCAAAAAACTAAGCCAAATTGAGCTTTTGAGCCGTGAAATGACTTTTTGTGTCTAATAGTAGAAAACACACTGAAAATCTTTATTCTGCATTGAAACTGCTTCAAATGCTTTCATTCCACTGAGAAACCATTTTGAAGCATATCTGGGCTTATTTTGAGTTGGTTTGCTTAGAATTACTAATAGAAGCATTTCTGACCATAAGAAATAAAAAACTGCCAAATTGAGCTTTTGAGCCCTGAAATGACTTTCCGAGTCTAATAGTAGAAACACCTCAAAATCTTTATTCTGCATTGAAACTGCTTCAAAATACGTTCTCTCACTGAGAAACACGTTTTAAAGCATATCTGGGCTTGTTTTTAGTTGGTTTGCTTACAATTACTAAAACAACATTTCTGACCATAGAAGCCAAAAAACTAAGCAAATTGAGCTTTTGAGCCCTGAAATGACTTTTGAGTCTCTAATAGTAGAAACACACTGAAAATCTTTATTCTGCATTGAAACTGCTTCAAAATGCTTTCTCTCACTGAGAAACACGTTTTAAAGCATATCTGGGCTTATTTTTAGTTGGTTTGCTTAGAATTACTAAAAGAGCATTTCTGACCATAGAAGCCAAAAACTAAGCAAATTGAGCTTTTGAGCCTGGAAATGACTTTTTTTTGTGTCTAATAGTAGAAACACACTGAAAATCTTTATTCTGCATTGAAACTGCTTCAAAATGCTTTCTCATTCACTGAGAAACACGTTTTAAAAGCATATCTGGGCTTGTTTTGAGTTGGTTTGCTTAGAATTACTAAAAGAGCATTTCTGGACCATAGAAGCCAAAACTAAGCAAATTGAGCTTTTGAGCCCTGGAAATGACTTTTTGTGTCTAATAGTAGAAACACACTGAAAATCTTTATTCTGCATTGAAACAACTTCAAAATGCTTTCATTCACTGAGAAACACGTTTTAAAAGCATATCTGGGCTTGTTTTGAGTTGGCTTTTGCTTAGAATTACTAAAACAGCATTTCTGACCATAGAAGCCAAAAACTAAGCAAATTGAGCTTTTTGAGCCCTGAAATGACTTTTTGTTATCTAATAGTAGAAACACACACTGAAAATCTTTATTCTGCATTGAAACTGCTTCAAAAATGCTTTCTCACTGAGAAACACGTTTTAAAGCATATCTTGGCTTGTTTTTGAGTTGGTTTATTAGAATTACTAATAGAGCATTTCTGACCATAGAAGCCAAAAACTAAGCAAATTGAGCTTTTTGAGCCCTGAAATGACTTTTTGGTAGCTCAATAGTAGAAACACACTGAAAATCTTTATTCTGCATTGAAACTGCTTCAAAATGCTTTCTCTCACTGAGAAACACGTTTTAAAACATATCTGGGCTTTGTTTTGAGTTGGTTTTGCTTAGAATTACTAATAGAGCATTTCTGACCATAGAAGCCAAAAACTAAGCAAATTGAGCTTTTGAGCCCTGAAATGACTTTTGAGAGTCTAATAGTAGAAACACACTAGAAAATCTTTATTCTGCATTGAAACTTGCTTCAAAATGCTTTCTCTCACTGAGAAACACGTTTTAAAAGCATATCTGGCTTTGTTTTTTAGTTGGTTTTGCTTTACAATTACTAAAACAGCATTTCTGACTATAGAAGCCAAAAAAACTAAGCAAATTGAGCTTTTTGAGCCTGAAATGACTTTTGAATTCTAATAGTAGAAACACACTGAAAATCTTTATTCTGCATTGAAACTGCTTCAAAATGCTTTCATTCACTGAGAAACACGCTTTTAAAGCATATCTGGGCTTGTTTTTAGTTGGTTTGCTTAGAATTACTAATAACAGCATTTCTGACCATAGAAGCCAAAACTAAGCAAATTGAGCTTTTTGAGTTCTGAAATGACTTTTTGTGTCTAATAGTAGAAACACACTGAAAATCTTTATTCTGCATTGAAACTGCTTCAAAATGCTTTCATTCACTGAGAAACACGTTTTAAAGCATATCTGGAGCACATGTTTTGAGTTGGTTTGCTTAGAATTACTAATAGAGCATTTCTGACCATAGAAAGCCAAAAACTTCAGCAAATTGAGCTTTTTAGAGCCTGAAATGACTTTTGAGTCTAATAGTAGAAACACACTGAAAATCTTTATTCTGCATTGAAACTGCTTCAAAATGCTTTCTCTCACTGAGAAACACGTTTTAAAGCCATATCTGGGCTTGTTTTTAGTTGGTTTGCTTAGGGAATTACTAAAAGACATTTCTGACCATAGAAGCCAAAAACTAAGGCAAATTGAGCTTTTTTGAGCCCTGAAATGACTTTTTGAGTCTAATAGTAGAAACACACTGAAAATCTTTATTCTGCATTGAAACTGCTTCAAAATGCTTTCTCTCACTGAGAAACACGCTACAAAACAGCATATCTGGCTTGTTTTGAGTTGGTTTGCTTAGAATTACTAATAGAGCATTTCTGACCATAGAAGCCAAAATCTAAGCAAATTGAGCTTTTGAGCCCTGAAATGACTTTTTGTGTCTAATAGTAGAAACACACTGAAAATCTTTATTCTGCATTGAAACTGCTTCAAAATGCTTTCATTCACTGAGAAACACGTTTTAAAGCATATCTGGGCTTTGTTTTGAGTTGGTTTGCTTAGAATTACTAACAGAGCATTTCTGACCATAGAAGCCAAAAACTAAGCAAATTGAGCTTTTGAGCCCTGAAATGACTTTTTGTGTCTAATAGTAGAAACACACTGAAAATCTTTATTCTGCATTGAAACAGCTTCAAAATGCTTTCTCTCACTGAGAAACACGTTTTAAAGCATATCTGGGCTTGTTTTGAGTTGGTTTGCTTAGAATTACTAAAACAGCATTTCTGACCATAGAAGCCAAAAACTAAGCAAATTGAGCTTTTTGAGCCCTTGAAATAACTTTTTGTGTCTAATAATAGAAACACACTCAAAATCTTTATTCTGCATTGAAACTGCTTCAAAATGCTTTCTCTCACTGAGAAACACGTTTAAAGCATATCTTAGCTTGTTTTCAGTTGGTTTGCTTAGAATTACTAAAACAGCATTTCTGACCATAGAAGCCAAAAACTAAGCAAATTGAGCTTTTGAGCCCTGAAATGACTTTTTGTGTCTAATAGTAGAAACACACTGAAAATCTTTATTCTGCATTGAAACTGCTTCCAAAATGCTTTCTCACTGAGAAACACGTTTTAAAGCATATCTGGGCTTGTTTTTTGAGTTGGTTTGCTTTACAATTACTAAAACAGCATTTCTGACCATAGAAGCCAAAAACTAAGCAAATTGAGCTTTTTGAGCCCTGAAATGACTTTTTTGAGTCTAATAGTAGAAACACACTGAAAATCTTTATTCTGCATTGAAACTGCTTCAAAATGCTTTCTCTCACTGAGAAACACGTTTTAAAGCATATCTGGGCTTGTTTTTAGTTGGTTTGCTTACAATTACTAAAACAGCATTTCTGACCATAGAAGCCAAAAACTAAGCAAATTGAGCTTTTTGAGCCCTGAAATGACTTTTTGTGTCTAATAGTAGAAACAAACTGAAAATCTTTATTCTGCATTGAAACTGCTTCAAAATGCTTTCTCTCACTGAGAAACACGTTTTAAAGCATATCTGGGCTTGTTTTGAGTTGGTTTGCTTAGAATTACTAAAACAGCATTTCTGACCATAGAAGCCAAAAACTAAGCAAATTGAGCTTTTTGAGCCCTGAAATGACTTTTTGTGTCTAATAGTAGAAACACACTGAAAATCTTTATTCTGCATTGAAACAGCTTCAAAATGCTTTCTCTCACTGAGAAACACGTTTTTAAAGCATATCTGGGCTTGTTTTGAGTTGGTTTGCTTAGAATTACTAAAACAGCATTTCTGACCATAGAAGCCAAAAACTAAGCAAATTGAGCTTTTTGAGCCCTGAAATGACTTTTTTTGTGTCTAATAGTAGAAACACACTGAAAATCTTTATTCTGCATTGAAACTGCTTCAAAATGCTTTCATTCACTGAGAAACACGTTTTAAAAGCATATCTGGGCTTGTTTTTAGTTGGTTTGCTTACAATTACTAAACAGCATTTCTGACCATAGAAGCCAAAAACTAAGCAAATTGAGCTTTTGAGCCCTGAAATGACTTTTTGTGTCTAATAGTAGAAACACACTGAAAATCTTTATTCTGCATTGAAACTGCTTCAAAATGCTTTCTCTCACTGAGAAACACGTTTTAAAGCATATCTAGGCTTGTTTTGAGTTGGTTTGCTGTAGAATTACTAAAACAGCATTTCTGACCATAGAAGCCAAAAACTAAGTTAAATTGAGCTTTTGAGCCCTGAAATGACTTTTTGTGTCTAATAGTAGAAACACACTGAAAAATCTTTATTCTAGATTGAAACTGCTTTCAAAATGCTTTCTCTCACTGAGAAACACGTTTTAAAGCATATCTGGGCTTGTTTTGAGTTGGTTTGCTTAGAATTACTAAAACAGCATTTCTGACCATAGAAGCCAAAACTGGGCAAATTGAGCTTTTGAGCCCTGAAATGACTTTTTGAGTCTAATAGTAGAAACACACTGAAAATCTTTATTCTGCATTGAAACTGCTTCAAAATGCTTTCTCTCACTGAGAAACACGTTTTAAAGCATATCTGGGCTTGTTTTTTGAGTTGGTTTGTTTAGAATTACTAAAACAGCATTTCTGACCATTGAAGCAAAAACTAAGCAAATTGAGCTTTTTGAGCTCTGGAAATGACTTTTTGTGTCTAATAGTAGAAACACACTGAAAATCTTTATTCTGCATTGAAACAGCTTCTAAAATGCTTTCTCTCACTGAGAAACACGTTTTAAAGCATATCTGGGCTTGTTTTGAGTTGGTTTGCTTAGAATTACTAAAACAGCATTTCTGACCATAGAAGCCAAAACTAAGCAAATTGAGCTTTTTGAGCCCTGAAATGACTTTTTGTGTCTAATAGTAGAAACACACTGAAAATCTTTATTCTGCATTGAAACTGCTTCCAAAATGCTTTCTCACTGAGAAACACGCTTTAAAGCATATCTGGGCTTGTTTTGAGTTGGTTTGCTTTAAATTACTAAAACAGCATTTCTGACCATAGAAGCCAAAAACTAAGCAAATTGAGCTTTTGAGCCCTGAAATGACTTTTGTGTCTAATAGTAGAAACACACTGAAAATCTTTATTCTGCATTGAAACTGCTTCCAAAATGCTTTCTCTCACTGAGAAACACGTTTTAAAGCATATCTGGGCTTGTTTTGAGTTGGTTTGTTAGAATTACTAAAACAGCATTTCTGACCACAGAAGCCAAAAACTAAGCAAATTGAGCTTTTTTGAGCCCTGAAATGACTTTTTGTGTCTAATAGTAGAAACACACTGAAAATCTTTATTCTGCATTGAAACTGCTTCAAAATGCTTTCTCTCACTGAGAAACACGTTTTAAAGCATATCTGGGCTTGTTTTGAGTTGGTTTGCTTAGAATTACTAAAACAGCATTTCTGACCATAGAAGCCAAAAACTAAGCAAATTGAGCTTTTTGAGCCCTGAAATGACTTTTTGTGTCTAATAGTAGAAACACACTGAAAATCTTTATTCTGCATTTGAAACAGCTTCAAAATGCTTTCTCTCACTGAGAAACACGTTTTAAAGCATATCTGGGCTTTGTTTTAGTTGGTTTACTTAGAATTACTAAAACAGCATTTCTGACCATAGAAGCCAAAAACTAAGCAAATTGAGCTTTTGAGCCCTGAAATGACTTTTTAAGTCTAATAGTAGAAACACACTGAAAATCTTTATTCTGCATTGGAAACTGCTTCTCAAAATGCTTTCTCTCACTGAGAAACACGTTTTAAAGCATATCTGGGCTTGTTTTTGAGTTGGTTTGCTTAGAATTACTAAAACAGCATTTCTGACCACTAGAAGCCAAAAACTAAGCAAATTGAGCTTTTTGAGCCCTGAAATGACTTTTTGTGTCTAATAGTAGAAACACACTGAAAATCTTTATTCTGCATTGAAACTGCTTCAAAATGCTTTCTCTCACTGAGAAACACGTTTTAAAGCATATCTGGGCTTGTTTTGAGTTGGTTTGCTTAGAATTACTAAAACAGCATTTCTGACCATAGAAGCCAAAAACTAAGCAAATTGAGCTTTTGAGCCCTGAAATGACTTTTTGTGTCTAATAGTAGAAACACACTGAAAATCTTTATTCTGCATTGAAACTGCTTCAAAATGCTTTCTCTCACTGAGAAACACGTTTTAAAGCATATCTGGGCTTGTTTTGAGTTGGTTTGCTTAGAATTACTAAAACAGCATTTCTGACCATAGAAGCCAAAAACTAAGCAAATTGAGCTTTTGAGCCCTGAAATGACTTTTTGTGTCTAATAGTAGAAACACACTGAAAATCTTTATTCTGCATTGAAACTGCTTCAAAATGCTTTCTCTCACTGAGAAAAACACGTTTTAAAGCATATCTGGGCTTGTTTTGAGTTGGTTTGCTTAGAATTACTAAAACAGCATTTCTGACCATAGAAGCCAAAAACTAAGCAAATTGAGCTTTTGAGTCTCTGAAATGACTTTTTGTGTCTAATAGTAGAAACACACTGAAAATCTTTATTCTGTATTGAAACTGCTTCAAAATGCTTTCTCTCACTGAGAAATACGTTTTAAAGCATATCTGGGCTTTGTTTTGAGTTGGTTTGCTTAGAATTACTAAAACAGCATTTCTGACCATTATAGAAGCCAAAAACTAAACAAATTGAGCTTTTGAGCCCTGAAAATGACTTTTTGTGTCTAATAGTAGAAACACACTGAAAATCTTTATTCTGCATTGAAACTGCTTCAAAATGCTTTCTCTCACTGAGAAACACGTTTTAAAGCATATCTGGGCTTGTTTTTTGAGTTGGTTTGCTTAGAATTACTAAAACAGCATTTCTGACCATAGAAGCCAAAAACTAAGCAAATTGAGCTTTTTGAGCCCTGAAATGACTTTTGTGTCTAATAGTAGAAACACACTGAAAATCTTTATTCTGTTGAAACAGCTTCAAAATGCTTTCTCACTGAGAAACACGTTTTAAAGCATATCTGGGCTTGTTTTGAGTTGGTTTGCTTAGAATTACTAAAACAGCATTTCTGACCATAGAAGCCAAAAACTAAGCAAATTGAGCTTTTTTGAGCCTTGAAAATGACTTTTTCAGAAGTCTTAATAGTAGAAACACACTGAAAATCTTTATTCTGCATTGAAACTGCTTCAAAATGCTTTCTCTCACTGAGAAACACGTTTTAAAGCATATCTGGGCATTGTTGTTGGAGTTGGTTTTATTACAATTACTAAAACAGCATTTCTGACCATAGAAGCCAAAAAACTTAAGCAAAATTGAGCTTTTGAGCCCTGAAATGACTTTTTGTGTCTAATAGTAGAAACACACTGAAAATCTTTATTCTGCATTGAAACTGCTTCAAAATGCTTTCATCTCACTGAGAAACACGTTTTAAAGCATATCTGGGCTTGTTTTGAGTTGGTTTGCTTAGAATTACTAAAACAGCATTTCTGACCATAGAAGCCAAAAAACTAAGCAAATTGAGCTTTTGAGCCCTGAAATGACTTTTTGTGTCTAATAGTAGAAACATTACTGAAAATCTTTATTCTGCATTGAAACTGCTTCAAAATGCTTTCTCTCACTGAGAAACACGTTTTAAAGCATATCTGGGCTTGTTTTGAGTTGGTTTGCTTAGAATTACTAAAACAGCATTTCTGACCATAGCCAAAAACTAAGCAAATTGAGCTTTTTGAGCCCTGAAATGACTTTTTGTGTCTAATAGTAGAAACACACTGAAAATCTTTATTCTGCATTGAAACTGCTTCAAATGCTTTCTCTCACTGAGAAACACGTTTTAAAACATATCTGGGCTTGTTTTTGAGTTGGTTTGCTTAGAATTACTAAAGACAGCATTTCTGACCATAGAAGCCAAAAACTAAGCAAATTGAGCTTTTTGAGCCCTGAAATGACTTTTTGTGTCTAATAGTAGAAACACACTGAAAATCTTTTATTCTGCATTGAAACTGCTTCAAAATGCTTTCTCTCACTGAGAAACACGTTTTAAAGGCATATCTGGGCTTGTTTTTTTAGTTGGTTTGCTTACAATTACTAAAACAGCATTTCTGACCATAGAAGCCAAAAACTAAACAAATTGAGCTTTTGAGCCCTGAAATGACTTTTTGTGTCTAATAGTAGAAACACACTGAAAATCTTTATTCTGCATTGAAACTGCTTCAAAATGCTTTCTCTCACTGAGAAACACGTTTTAAAGCATATCTGGGCTTGTTTTGAGTTGGTTTGCTTAGAATTACTAAAACAGCATTTCTGACCATAGAAGCCAAAAAACTAAGCAAATTGAGCTTTTGAGCCTCTGAAATGACTTTTTATTCAATCTAATAGTAGAAACACACTGAAAATCTTTATTCTGCATTGAAACTGCTTCAAAATGCTTTCTCTCACTGAGAAACACGTTTTAAAGCATATCTGGGCTTTGTTTTTGAGTTGGTTTGCTTAGAATTACTAAAACAGCATTTCTGACCATAGAAGCCAAAAACTAAGCAAATTGAGCTTTTGAGCCCTGAAATGACTTTTGTGTCTAATAGTAGAAACACACTGAAAATCTTTATTCTGCATTGAAACTGCTTCAAAATGCTTTCTCTCACTGAGAAACACGTTTTTCCCAAAGCATATCTGGGCTTTGTTTTGAGTTGGTTTGCTTAGAATTACTAAAACAGCATTTCTGACCATAGAAGCCAAAAACTAAGCAAATTGAGCTTTTGAGCCCTTGAAATGACTTTTGTGTCTAATAGTAGAAACACACTGAAAATCTTTATTCTGCATTGAAACTGCTTCAAAATGCTTTCTCTCACTGAGAAACACGTTTTAAAGCATATCTGGGCTTAGTTTTGAGTTGGTTTGCTTAGGAATTACTAAAACAGCATTTCTGACCATAGAAGCCAAAAACTAAGCAAATTGAGCTTTTGAGCCCTTGAAATGACTTTTTGTGTCTAATAGTAGAAACACACTGAAAATCTTTATTCTGCATTGAAACTGTTTCAAAATGCTTTCTCTCACTGAGAAACACGTTTTAAAGCATATCTGGGCTTGTTTTCAGTTGGTTTGCTTAGAATTACTAAAACAGCATTTCTGACCATAGAAGCCAAAAAGCTAAGCAAATTGAGCTTTTTGAGCCTAGAGAAATGACTTTTTGTGTCTAATAGTAGAAACACACTGAAAATCTTTATTCTGCATTGAAACTGCTTCAAAATGCTTTCTCTCACTGAGACACACGTTTTGAAGCATATCTGGGCTTTGTTTTGAGTTGGTTTGCTTAGAATTACTAAAAACAGCATTTCTGACCATAGAAGCCAAAAACTAAGCAAATTGAGCTTTTTGAGCCCTGAAATGACTTTTTGTGTCTAATAGTAGAAACACACTGAAAATCTTTATTCTGCATTGAAACTGCTTCAAAATGCTTTCTCTCACTGAGAAACACGTTTTAAAGCATATCTGGGCTTGTTTTGAGTTGGTTTGCTTAGAATTACTGAAACAGCATTTCTGACCACAGAAGCCAAAAACTAAGCAAATTGAGCTTTTGAGCCCTTTGAAATGACTTTTTGTGTCTAATAGTAAAAACACACTGAAAATCTTTATTCTGCATTGAAACAGCTTCAAAATGCTTTCTCTCACTGAGAAACACGTTTTAAAGCATATCTGGGCTTGTTTTCAGTTGGTTTGCTTAGAATTACTAAAACAGCATTTCTGACCATAGAAGCCAAAAACTAAGCAAATTGAGCTTTTTGAGCCCTTGAAATGACTTTTTGAGTCTAATAGTAGAAACACACTGAAAATCTTTATTCTGCATTGAAACTGCTTCAAAATGCTTTCTCTCACTGAGAAACACGTTTTAAAGCATATCTGGGCTTGTTTTTGAGTTGGTTTGTTTAGAATTACTAAAACAGCATTTCTGACCATAGAAGCCAAAAACTAAGCAAATTGAGCTTTTTGAGCCCTTGAAATGACTTTTTGTGTCTAATAGTAGAAACACACTGAAAATCTTTATTCTGCATTGAAACAGCTTCAAAATGCTTTCTCTCACTGAGAAACACGTTTTAAAGCATATCTGGGCTTTGTTTTTAGTTGGTTTGCTTAGAATTACTAAAACAGCATTTCTGACCATAGAAGCCAAAAACTAAGCAAATTGAGCTTTTTGAGCCTTGAAATGACTTTTTGTGTCTAATAGTAGAAACACACTGAAAATCTTTATTCTGCATTGAAACTGCTTCAAAAATGCTTTCTCTCACTGAGAAACACGTTTTAAAGCATATCTGGGCTTTGTTTTGAGTTGGTTTGTTTAGAATTACTAAAAACAGCATTTCTGACCATAGAAGCCAAAAACTAAGCAAATTGAGCTTTTGAGCCCTGAAATGACTTTTTTGTGTCTAATAGTAGAAACACACTGAAAATCTTTATTCTGCATTGAAACTGCTTCAAAATGCTTTCATTCACTGAGAAACACGTTTTAAAGCATATCTGGGCTTGTTTTGAGTTGGTTTGCTTAGAATTACTAAAACAGCATTTCTGACCATAGAAGCCAAAAACTAAGCAAATTGAGCTTTTGAGCCCTGAAATGACTTTTTGTGTCTAATAGTAGAAACACACTGAAAATCTTTATTCTGCATTGAAACTGCTTCAAAATGCTTTCATTCACTGAGAAACACGTTTTAAAGCATATCTGGGCTTGTTTTAGTTGGTTTGCTTAGAATTACTAAACAGCATTTCTGACCATAGAAGCCAAAAACTAAGCAAATTGAGCTTTTGAGCCCTGAAATGACTTTTTTGAGTCTAATAGTAGAAACACACTGAAAATCTTTATTCTGCATTGAAACTGCTTCAAAATGCTTTCTCTCACTGAGAAACACGTTTTAAAAAGCATATCTGGGCTTGTTTTTAGTTGGTTTGCTTAGAATTATAAAACAGCATTTCTGACTTTGGGCATAGAAGCCAAAAACTAAGCAAATTGAGCTTTTGAGCCCTGAAATGACTTTTTGTGTCTAATAGTGAAACACACTGAAAATCTTTATTCTGCATTGAAACTGCTTCTGAAAATGCTTTCTCTCACTGAGAAACACGTTTTAAAGCATATCTGGGCTTGTTTTTGAGTTGGTTTGCTTAGAATTACTAAAGCAGCATTTCTGACCATAGAAGCCAAAACTAAGCAAATTGAGCTTTTGAGCCCTGAAATGACTTTTTGTGTCTAATAGTAGAAACACACTGAAAATCTTTATTCTGCATTGAAACTGCTTCAAAAATGCTTTCATTCACTGAGAAACACGTTTTAAAGCATATCTGGGCTTGTTTTGAGTTGGTTTGCTTAGAATTACTAAAAGAGCATTTCTGACCATAGAAGCCAAAAACTAAGCAAATTGAGCTTTTGAGCCCTGAAATGACTTTTGTGTCTAATAGTAGAAACACACTGAAAATCTTTATTCTGCATTGAAACTGCTTCAAAATGCTTTCTCACTGAGAAACACGTTTTAAAGCATATCTGGGCTTGTTTTGAGTTGGACTTGCTTAGAATTACTAAAACAGCATTTCTGACCATAGAAGCAAAAACTAAGCAAATTGAGCTTTTTGAGCCCTGAAATGACTTTTTGTGTCTAATAGTAGAAACACACTGAAAATCTTTATTCTGCATTGAAACTGCTTCAAAATGCTTTCTCTCACTGAGAAACACGTTTTAAAGCATATCTGGGCTTGTTTTGAGTTGGTTTGCTTACAATTACTAAAACAGCATTTCTGACCATAGAAGCCAAAAACTAAGCAAATTGAGCTTTTTGAGCCCTGAAATGACTTTCTGTGTCTAATAGTAGAACACACTGAAAATCTTTATTCTGCATTGAAACTGCTTCAAAATGCTTTCTCTCACTGAGAAACACGTTTTAAAGCATATCTGGGCTTGTTTTGGAGTTGGTTTGCTTAGAATTACTAAAACAGCATTTCTGACCATAGAAGCCAAAAACTAAGCAAATTGAGCTTTTGAGCCCTTTGAAATGACTTTTGTGTCTAATAGTAGAAACACACTGAAAATCTTTATTCTGCATTGAAACAGCTTCAAAATGCTTTCTCTCACTGAGAAACACGTTTTAAAGCATATCTGGGCTTGTTTTGAGTTGGTTTGCTTAGAATTACTAAAACAGCATTTCTGACCATAGAAGCCAAAAACTGCTGCAAATTGAGCTTTTTGAGCCCTGAAATGACTTTTTGTGTCTAATAGTAGAAACACACTGAAAATCTTTATTCTGCATTGAAACTGCTTCAAAAATGCTTTCTCTCACTGAGAAACACGTTTTAAAGCATATCTGGGCTTTGTTTTTAGTTGGTTTGCTTACAATTACTAAAACAGCATTTCTGACCATAGAAGCCAAAAACTAAGCAAATTGAGCTTTTTGAGCCCTGAAATGACTTTTTGTGTCTAATAGTAGAAACACACTGAAAATCTTTATTCTGCATTGAAACTGCTTCAAAATGCTTTCTCTCACTGAGAAACACGCTTTAAAGCATATCTGGGCTTGTTTTGAGTTGGTTTGCTTAGAATTACTAAAACAGCATTTCTGACCATAGAAGCCAAAAATCTAAGCAAATTGAGCTTTTTGAGCCCTGAAATGACTTTTTGTGTCTAATAGTAGAAACACACTGAAAATCTTTATTCTGCATTGAAACTGCTTCAAAATGCTTTCATTCACTGAGAAACACGTTTTAAAGCATATCTGGGCTTGTTTTTTTGAGTTGGTTTGCTTAGAATTACTAATAGAGCATTTCTGACCATAGAAGCCAAAAACTAAGCAAATTGAGCTTTTGAGCCCTGAAATGACTTTTTGTGTCTAATAGTAGAAACACACTGAAAATCTTTATTCTGCATTGAAACTGCTTCAAAATGCTTTCTCTCACTGAGAAACACGTTTTAAAGCATATCTGGGCTTGTTTTGAGTTGGTTTGCTTAGAATTACTGAAACAGCATTTCTGACCACAGAAGCCAAAAACTAAGCAAATTGAGCTTTTTGAGCCCTGAAATGACTTTTTGTGTCTAATAGTAGAAACACACTGAAAATCTTTATTCTGCATTGAAACTGCTTCAAAATGCTTTCTCTCACTGAGAAACACGTTTTAAAGCATATCTGGGCTTTGTTTTGAGTTGGTTTGCTTACAATTACTAAAACAGCATTTCTGACCATAGAAGCCAAAACTAAGCAAATTGAGCTTTTTGAGCCCTGAAAATGACTTTTTGTGTCTAATAGTAGAAACACACTGAAAATCTTTATTCTGCATTGAAACAGCTTCAAAATGCTTTCTCTCACTGAGAAACACGTTTTAAAGCATATCTTGGCTTGTTTTGAATTGGTTTGCTTAGAATTACTAAAACAGCATTTCTGACCATAGAAGCCAAAAACTAGCAAATTGAGCTTTTTGAGCCCTGGAAATGACTTTTTGTGTCTAATAGTAGAAACACACTGAAAATCTTTATTCTGCATTGAAACTGCTTCAAAATGCTTTCTCTCACTGAGAAACACGTTTTAAAGCATATCTGGGCTTGTTTTGAGTTGATTTGCTTAGAATTACTAAAACAGCATTTCTGACCATAGAAGCCAAAAACTAAGTTAAATTGAGCTTTTGAGCCCTGAAATGACTTTTTGTGTCTAATAGTAGAAACACACTGAAAATCTTTATTCTGCATTGAAACTGCTTCAAAATGCTTTCTCTCACTGAGAAACACGTTTTAAAGCATATCTGGGCTTGTTTTGAGTTGGTTTGCTTACAATTACTAAAACAGCATTTCTGACCATAGAAGCCAAAACTAAGCAAATTGAGCTTTTGAGCCCTGAAATGACTTTTTGTGTCTAATAGTAGAAACACACTGAAAATCTTTATTCTGCATTGAAACTGCTTCAAAATGCTTTCTCTCACTGAGAAACACGTTTTAAAGCATATCTGGGCTTGTTTTGAGTTGATTTGCTTAGAATTACTAAAAAAGCATTTCTGACCATAGAAGCCAAAAACTAAGCAAATTGAGCTTTTTGAGCCCTGAAATGACTTTTTGTGTCTAATAGTAGAAACACACTGAAAATCTTTATTCTGCATTGAAACTGCTTCCAAAATGCTTTCTCTCACTGAGAAACACGTTTTAAAGCATATCTGGGCTTGTTTTGAGTTGGTTTGCTTACAATTACTAAAACAGCATTTCTGACCATAGAAGCCAAAAACTAAGCAAATTGAGCTTTTTGAGCCCTTGAAATGACTTTTTGAGTCTAATAGTAGAAACACACTGAAAATCTTTATTCTGCATTGAAACTGCTTCAAAATGCTTTCTCTCACTGAGAAACACGTTTTAAAGCATATCTGGGCTTGTTTTGAGTTGGTTTGCTTAGAATTACTAATAGAGCATTTCTGACCATAGAAGCCAAAAACTAAGCAAATTGAGCTTTTGAGCCCTGAAATGACTTTTGTGTCTAATAGTAGAAACACACTGAAAATCTTTATTCTGCATTGAAACTGCTTCAAAATGCTTTCATTCACTGAGAAACACGTTTTAAAGCATATCTGGGCTTTGTTTTGAGTTGGTTTGCTTAGAATTACTAATAGAGCATTTCTGACCATAGAAGCCAAAAACTAAGCAAATTGAGCTTTTTGAGCCCTGAAATGACTTTTTGTGTCTAATAGTAGAAACACACTGAAAATCTTTTATTCTGCATTGAAACTGCTTCAAAATGCTTTCTCTCACTGAGAAACACGTTTTAAAGCATATCTGGGCTTGTTTTTAGTTAGTTGGTTTGCTTAGAATTACTAAAACAGCATTTCTGACCATAGAAGCCAAAAACTAAGCAAATTGAGCTTTTTGAGCCCTGAAATGACTTTTTGTGTCTAATAGTAGAAACACACTGAAAATCTTTATTCTGCATTGAAACTGCTTCAAAATGCTTTCATTCACTGAGAAACACGTTTTAAAGCATATCTGGGCTTGTTTTGAGTTGGTTTGCTTAGAATTACTAATAGAGCATTTCTGACCATAGAAGCCAAAAACTAAGCAAATTGAGCTTTTGAGCCCTTGAAATGACTTTTTGTGTCTAATAGTAGAAACACACTGAAAATCTTTATTCTGCATTGAAACTGCTTCAAAATGCTTTCTCTCACTGAGAAACACGTTTTAAAGCATATCTGGGCTTGTTTTTAGTTGGTTTGCTTAGAATTACTAAAACAGCATTTCTGACCATAGAAGCCAAAAACTAAGCAAATTGAGCTTTTGAGCCCTGAAATGACTTTTTTTGTGTCTAATAGTAGAAAACACACTGAAAATCTTTATTCTGCATTGAAACAGCTTCAAAATGCTTTCACTGAGAAACACGTTTTAAAGCATATCTGGGCTTGTTTTGAGTTGGTTTGCTTAGAATTACTAAAACAGCATTTCTGACCAGAAGCCAAAAACTAAGCAAATTGAGCTTTTTGAGCCCTGAAAATGACTTTTTGTGTCTAATAGTAGAAACACACTGAAAATCTTTATTCTGCATTGAAACTGCTTCAAAATGCTTTCTTCACTGAGAAACACGTTTTTAAAGCATATCTGGGCTTGTTTTTGAGTTGGTTTGCTTACAATTACTAAAAGAGCATTTCTGACCATAGAAGCCAAAAACTAAGCAAATTGAGCTTTTGAGCCCTGAAATGACTTTTTGTGTCTAATAGTAGAAACACACTGAAAATCTTTATTCTGCATTGAAACTGCTTCAAAATGCTTTCTCTCACTGAGAAACACGTTTTAAAGCATATCTGGGCTTTATTTTGAGTTGGTTTGCTTAGAATTACTAAAACAGCATTTCTGACCATAGAAGCCAAAAACTAAGCAAATTGAGCTTTTGAGCCCTTGAAATGACTTTTTGTGTCTAATAGTAGAAACACACTGAAAATCTTTATTCTGCATTGAAACAGCTTCAAAATGCTTTCTCTCACTGAGAAACACGTTTTAAAGCATATCTGGGCTTGTTTTTAGTTGGTTTGTTTAGAATTACTAAAACAGCATTTCTGACCATAGAAGCCAAAAACTAAGCAAATTGAGCTTTTGAGCCCTGAAATGACTTTTTGTGTCTAATAGTAGAAACACACTGAAAATCTTTATTCTGCATTGAAACTGCTTCAAAATGCTTTCTCTCACTGAGAAACACGTTTTAAAGCATATCTGGGCTTGTTTTGAGTTGGTTTGCTTAGAATTACTAAAACAGCATTTCTGACCATAGAAGCCAAAACTAAGCAAATTGAGCTTTTGAGCCCTTGAAATGACTTTCTGTGTCTAATAGTAGAAACACACTGAAAATCTTTATTCTGCATTGAAACAGTTTCAAAATGCTTTCTCTCACTGAGAAACACGTTTTAAAGCATATCTGGGCTTTGTTTTGAGTTGGTTTGCTTAGAATTACTAAAACAGCATTTCTGACCATAGAAGCCAAAAACTAAGCAAATTGAGCTTTTTGAGCCCTGAAATGACTTTTGTGTCTAATAGTAGAAACACACTGAAAATCTTTATTCTGCATTGAAACAGCTTTCAAAATGCTTTCTCTCACTGAGAAACACGTTTTAAAGCATATCTGGGCTTGTTTTGAGTTGGTTTGCTTAGAATTACTAACAGAGCATTTCTGACCATAGAAGCCAAAAACTAAGCAAATTGAGCTTTTGAGCCCTTTGAAATGACTTTCTGTGTCTAATAGTAGAAACACACTGAAAATCTTTATTCTGCATTGAAACTGCTTCAAAATGCTTTCTCTCACTGAGAAACACGTTTTAAAGCATATCTGGGCTTTGTTTTGAGTTGGTTTGCTTAGAATTACTAAAACAGCATTTCTGACCATAGAAGCCAAAAACTAAGCAAATTGAGCTTTTGAGCCCTGAAATGACTTTTTGTGTCTAATAGTAGAAACACACTGAAAATCTTTATTCTGCATTGAAACAGCTTCAAAATGCTTTCTCTCACTGAGAAACACGTTTTAAAGCATATCTGGGCTTTGTTTTGAGTTGGTTTGCTTAGAATTACTAATAGAGCATTTCTGACCATAGAAGCCAAAAACTAAGCAAATTGAGCTTTTTGAGCCCTGAAATGACTTTTTGTGTCTAATAGTAGAAACACACTGAAAATCTTTATTCTGCATTGAAACAGCTTCAAAATGCTTTCTCACTGAGAAACACGTTTTAAAGCATATCTGGGCTTGTTTTGAGTTGGTTTGCTTAGAATTACTAAAACAGCATTTCTGACCATAGAAGCCAAAAACTAAGCAAATTGAGCTTTTTGAGCCCTTGAAATGACTTTCTGTGTCTAATAGTAGAAACACACTGAAAATCTTTATTCTGCATTGAAACAGCTTCAAAATGCTTTCTCTCACTGAGAAACACGTTTAAAGCATATCTGGGCTTTGTTTTGAGTTGGTTTGCTTAGAATTACTAAAACAGCATTTCTGACCATAGAAGCCAAAAACTAAGCAAATTGAGCTTTTTGAGCCCTGAAATGACTTTTTGTGTCTAATAGTAGAAACACACTGAAAATCTTTATTCTGCATTGAAACAGCTTCAAAATGCTTTCTCTCACTGAGAAACACGTTTTTAAAGCATATCTGGGCTTGTTTTGAGTTGGTTTGCTTAGAATTACTAAAACAGCATTTCTGACCATAGAAGCCAAAAACTAAGCAAATTGAGCTTTTTGAGCCCTGAAATGACTTTTTGTGTCTAATAGTAGAAACACACTGAAAATCTTTATTCTGCATTGAAACAGCTTCAAAATGCTTTCATTCACTGAGAAACACGTTTTAAAGCATATCTGGGCTTGTTTTTGAGTTGAGTTTGTTTAGAATTACTAAAACAGCATTTCTGACCATAGAAGCCAAAAACTAAGCAAATTGAGCTTTTTTCTGAGCCCTGAAATGACTTTTTTTGTCTAATAGTAGAAACACACTGAAAATCTTTATTCTGCATTGAAACTGCTTCAAAATGCTTTCTCTCACTGAGAAACACGTTTTAAAGCATATCTGGGCTTTGTTTTGAGTTGGTTTGCTTAGAATTACTAAAACAGCATTTCTGACCATAGAAGCCAAAAACTAAGCAAATTGAGCTTTTGAGCCCTGAAATGACTTTTTTGTGTCTAATAGTAGAAACACACTGAAAATCTTTATTCTGCATTGAAACTGCTTCAAAATGCTTTCTCTCACTGAGAAACACGTTTTAAAGCATATCTGGGCTTGTTTTTGAGTTGGTTTGCTTACAATTACTAAAACAGCATTTCTGACCATAGAAGCCAAAAACTAAGCAAATTGAGCTTTTTGAGCCCTGAAATGACTTTTTTGTGTCTAATAGTAGAAACACACTGAAAATCTTTATTCTGCATTGAAACTGCTTCAAAATGCTTTCTCTCACTGAGAAACACGTTTTAAAGCATATCTGGCTTGTTTTGAGTTGGTTTGCTTAGAATTACTAAACAGCATTTCTGACCATAGAAGCCAAAAACTAAGCAAATTGAGCTTTTGAGCCCTGAAATGACTTTTTTGTGTCTAATAGTAGAAACACACTGAAAATCTTTATTCTGCATTGAAACTGCTTCAAAATGCTTTCTCTCACTGAGAAACACGTTTTAAAGCATATCTGGGCTTGTTTTGAGTTGGTTTGCTTAGAATTACTAAAACAGCATTTCTGACCATATAAGCCAAAAACTAAGCAAATTGAGCTTTTGAGCCCTGAAATGACTTTTTTGTGTCTAATAGTAGAAACACACTGGAAAATCTTTATTCTGCATTGAAACTGCTTCAAAATGCTTTCATTCACTGAGAAACACGTTTTAAAGCATATCTGGGCTTGTTTTGAGTTGGTTTGCTTAGAATTACTAATAGAGCATTTCTGACCATAGAAGCCAAAAATCTAAGCAAATTGAGCTTTTGAGCCCTGAAATGACTTTTTGTGTCTAATAGTAGAAACACACTGAAAATCTTTATTCTGCATTGAAACTGCTTCAAAATGCTTTCTCTCACTGAGAAACACGTTTTAAAGCATATCTGGGCTTGTTTTGAGTTGGTTTGCTTAGAATTACTAAAACAGCATTTCTGACCATAGAAGCCAAAAACTAAGCAAATTGAGCTTTTTGAGCCCTGAAATGACTTTTTGTGTCTAATAGTAGAAACACACTGAAAATCTTTATTCTGCATTGAAACTGCTTCAAAATGCTTTCATTCACTGAGAAACACGTTTTAAAGCATATCTGGGCTTGTTTTGAGTTGGTTTGCTTAGAATTACTAAATAGAGCATTTCTGACCATAGAAGCCAAAAACTAAGCAAATTGAGCTTTTGAGCCCTGAAATGACTTTTTGTGTCTAATAGTAGAAACACACTGAAAATCTTTATTCTGCATTGAAACTGCTTCAAAATGCTTTCTCACTGAGAAACACGTTTTAAAGCATATCTGGGCTTGTTTTGAGTTGGTTTGCTTAGAATTACTAAAAGAGCATTTCTGACCATAGAAGCCAAAAACTAAGCAAATTGAGCTTTTGAGCCCTGAAATGACTTTTTGTGTCTAATAGTAGAAACACACTGAAAATCTTTATTCTGCATTGAAACTGCTTCAAAATGCTTTCTCTCACTGAGAAACACGTTTTAAAGCATATCTGGGCTTGTTTTTGAGTTGGTTTGCTTAGAATTACTAAAACAGCATTTCTGACCATAGAAGCCAAAAACTAAGCAAATTGAGCTTTTGAGCCCTGAAATGACTTTTTGTGTCTAATAGTAGAAACACACTGAAAATCTTTATTCTGCATTGAAACTGCTTCAAAATGCTTTCTCTCACTGAGAAACACGTTTTAAAGCATATCTGGGCTTGTTTTGAGTTGGTTTGCTTAGAATTACTAAAAGAGCATTTCTGACCATAGAAGCCAAAAACTAAGCAAATTGAGCTTTTTGAGCCCTGAAATGACTTTTTGTGTCTAATAGTAGAAACACACTGAAAATCTTTATTCTGCATTGAAACTGCTTCAAAATGCTTTCTCTCACTGAGAAACACGTTTTAAAGCATATCTGGGCTTTGTTTTTAGTTGGTTTGCTTAGAATTACTAAAACAGCATTTCTGACCATAGAAGCCAAAAACTAAGCAAATTGAGCTTTTTGAGCCCTGAAATGACTTTTTGAGTCTAATAGTAGAAAACACACTGAAAATCTTTATTCTGCATTGAAACTGCTTCAAAATGCTTTCTCTCACTGAGAAACACGTTTTAAAGCATATCTGGGCTTGTTTTTGAGTTGGTTTGCTTAGAATTACTAAAACAGCATTTCTGACCATAGAAGCCAAAAACTAAGCAAATTGAGCTTTTTGAGCCCTGAAATGACTTTTTGTGTCTAATAGTAGAAACACACTGAAAATCTTTATTCTGCATTGAAACTGCTTCAAAAATGCTTTCTCTCACTGAGAAACACGTTTTAAAGCATATCTGGGCTTGTTTTGAGTTGGTTTGCTTAGAATTACTAAAAGAGCATTTCTGACCATAGAAGCCAAAAACTAAGCAAATTGAGCTTTTGAGCCCTGAAATGACTTTTTGTGTCTAATAGTAGAAACACACTGAAAATCTTTATTCTGCATTGAAACTGCTTCTCAAAAATGCTTTCTCTCACTGAGAAACACGTTTTAAAGCATATCTGGGCTTGTTTTGAGTTGGTTTGCTTAGAATTACTAAAAGAGCATTTCTGACCATAGAAGCCAAAAACTAAGCAAATTGAGCTTTTGAGCCCTGAAATGACTTTTTGTGTCTAATAGTAGAAACACACTGAAAATCTTTATTCTGCATTGAAACTGCTTCAAAATGCTTTCTCTCACTGAGAAACACGTTTTAAAGCATATCTGGGCTTGTTTTGAGTTGGTTTGCTTAGAATTACTAAAACAGCATTTCTGACCATAGAAGCCAAAAACTAAGCAAATTGAGCTTTTTGAGCCCTGAAATGACTTTTTGTGTCTAATAGTAGAAACACACTGAAAATCTTTATTCTGCATTGAAACTGCTTCAAAATGCTTTCTCTCACTGAGAAACACGTTTTAAAGCATATCTGGGCTTGTTTTGAGTTGGTTTGCTTAGAATTACTAAAACAGCATTTCTGACCATAGAAGCCAAAAACTAAGCAAATTGAGCTTTTTGAGCCCTGAAATGACTTTTTGAGTCTAATAGTAGAAACACACTGAAAATCTTTATTCTGCATTGAAACTGCTTCAAAATGCTTTCTCTCACTGAGAAACACGTTTTAAAGCATATCTGGGCTTGTTTTGAGTTGGTTTGCTTAGAATTACTAAAACAGCATTTCTGACCATAGAAGCCAAAAACTAAGCAAATTGAGCTTTTTGAGCCCTGAAATGACTTTTTGTGTCTAATAGTAGAAACACACTGAAAATCTTTATTCTGCATTGAAACTGCTTCAAAATGCTTTCTCACTGAGAAACACGTTTTAAAGCATATCTGGGCTTGTTTTGAGTTGGTTTGCTTAGAATTACTAAAACAGCATTTCTGACCATAGAAGCCAAAAACTAAGCAAATTGAGCTTTTGAGCCCTGAAATGACTTTTTGTGTCTAATAGTAGAAACACACTGAAAATCTTTATTCTGCATTGAAACTGCTTCAAAATGCTTTCTCTCACTGAGAAACACGTTTTAAAGCATATCTGGGCTTGTTTTGAGTTGGTTTGCTTTAGAATTACTAAACAGCATTTCTGACCATAGAAGCCAAAAACTAAGCAAATTGAGCTTTTTGAGCCCTGAAATGACTTTTTGTGTCTAATAGTAGAAACACACTGAAAATCTTTATTCTGCATTGAAACTGCTTCAAAATGCTTTCTCTCACTGAGAAACACGTTTTAAAGCATATCTGGGCTTTGTTTTGAGTTGGTTTGCTTAGAATTACTAAAACAGCATTTCTGACCATAGAAGCCAAAAACTAAGCAAATTGAGCTTTTTGAGCCCTTGAAATGACTTTTTGTGTCTAATAGTAGAAACACACTGAAAATCTTTATTCTGCATTGAAACTGCTTCAAAAATGCTTTCTCTCACTGAGAAACACGTTTTAAAGCATATCTGGGCTTTGTTTTGAGTTGGTTTGCTTAGAATTACTAAAACAGCATTTCTGACCATAGAAGCCAAAAACTAAGCAAATTGAGCTTTTTGAGCCCTGAAATGACTTTTTGTGTCTAATAGTAGAAACACACTGAAAATCTTTATTCTGCATTGAAACTGCTTCAAAATGCTTTCTCTCACTGAGAAACACGTTTTAAAGCATATCTGGGCTTTGTTTTGAGTTGGTTTGCTTAGAATTACTAAAACAGCATTTCTGACCATAGAAGCCAAAAACTAAGCAAATTGAGCTTTTGAGCCCTGAAATGACTTTTTGTGTCTAATAGTAGAAACACACTGAAAATCTTTATTCTGCATTGAAACTGCTTCAAAATGCTTTCTCTCACTGAGAAACACGTTTTAAAGCATATCTGGGCTTGTTTTGAGTTGGTTTGCTTTAGAATTACTAAAACAGCATTTCTGACCATAGAAGCCAAAAACTAAGCAAATTGAGCTTTTTGAGCCCTGAAATGACTTTTTGTGTCTAATAGTAGAAACACACTGAAAATCTTTATTCTGCATTGAAACTGCTTCAAAATGCTTTCTCTCACTGAGAAACACGTTTTAAAGCATATCTGGGCTTGTTTTGAGTTGGTTTGCTTAGAATTACTAAAACAGCATTTCTGACCATAGAAGCCAAAAACTAAGCAAATTGAGCTTTTGAGCCCTGAAATGACTTTTTGTGTCTAATAGTAGAAACACACTGAAAATCTTTATTCTGCATTGAAACTGCTTCAAAATGCTTTCTCTCACTGAGAAACACGTTTTAAAGCATATCTGGGCTTGTTTTGAGTTGGTTTGCTTAGAATTACTAAAACAGCATTTCTGACCATAGAAGCCAAAAACTAAGCAAATTGAGCTTTTGAGCCCTGAAATGACTTTTTGTGTCTAATAGTAGAAACACACTGAAAATCTTTATTCTGCATTGAAACTGCTTCAAAATGCTTTCTCTCACTGAGAAACACGTTTTAAAGCATATCTGGGCTTGTTTTGAGTTGGTTTGCTTAGAGTTACTACTAGAGCATTTCTGAACATAGAAGCCAAAAACTAAGCAAATTGAGCTTTTTGAGCCCTTGAAATGACTTTTTGTGTCTAATAGTAGAAACACACTGAAAATCTTTATTCTGCATTGAAACTGCTTCAAAATGCTTTCTCTCACTGAGAAACACGTTTTAAAGCATATCTGGGCTTGTTTTGAGTTGGTTTGCTTAGAATTACTGAAACAGCATTTCTGACCACAGAAGCCAAAAACTAAGCAAATTGAGCTTTTTGAGCCCTGAAATGACTTTTTTTGTCTAATAGTAGAAACACACCGAAAATCTTTATTCTGCATTGAAACTGCTTCAAAATGCTTTCTCTCACTGAGAAACACGTTTTAAAGCATATCTGGGCTTGTTTTGAGTTGGTTTGCTTAGAATTACTAAAACAGCATTTCTGACCATAGAAGCCAAAAACTAAGCAAATTGAGCTTTTGAGCCCTGAAATGACTTTTTGAGTCTAATAGTAGAAACACACTGAAAATCTTTATTCTGCATTGAAACTGCTTCAAAATGCTTTCTCTCACTGAGAAACACGTTTTAAAGCATATCTGGGCTTGTTTTGAGTTGGTTTGCTTAGAATTACTAATAGAGCATTTCTGACCATAGAAGCCAAAAACTAAGCAAATTGAGCTTTTGAGCCCTGAAATGACTTTTGTGTCTAATAGTAGAAACACACTGAAAATCTTTATTCTGCATTGAAACTGCTTCAAAATGCTTTCTCTCACTGAGAAACACGTTTTAAAGCATATCTGGGCTTGTTTTGAGTTGGTTTGCTTAGAATTACTAATAGAGCATTTCTGACCATAGAAGCCAAAAACTAAGCAAATTGAGCTTTTGAGCCCTGAAATGACTTTTTGTGTCTAATAGTAGAAACACACTGAAAATCTTTATTCTGCATTGAAATAGCTTCAAAATGCTTTCTCACTGAGAAACACGTTTTAAAGCATATCTGGGCTTGTTTTGAGTTGGTTTGCTTAGAATTACTAAAACAGCATTTCTGACCATAGAAGCCAAAAACTAAGCAAATTGAGCTTTTGAGCCCTGAAATGACTTTTTGTGTCTAATAGTAGAAACACACTGAAAATCTTTATTCTGCATTGAAACAGCTTCAAAATGCTTTCTCTCACTGAGAAACACGTTTTAAAGCATATCTTGGCTTGTTTTGAATTGGTTTGCTTAGAATTACTAATAGAGCATTTCTGACCATAGAAGCCAAAAACTAAGCAAATTGAGCTTTTTGAGCCCTGAAATGACTTTTTGTGTCTAATAGTAGAAACACACTGAAAATCTTTATTCTGCATTGAAACTGCTTCAAAATGCTTTCATTCACTGAGAAACACGTTTTAAAGCATATCTGGGCTTGTTTTGAGTTGGTTTGCTTAGAATTACTAAAACAGCATTTCTGACCATAGAAGCCAAAAACTAAGCAAATTGAGCTTTTTGAGCCCTGAAATGACTTTTTGTGTCTAATAGTAGAAACACACTGAAAATCTTTATTCTGCATTGAAACTGCTTCAAAATGCTTTCATTCACTGAGAAACACGTTTTAAAGCATATCTGGGCTTGTTTTGAGTTGGTTTGCTTAGAATTACTAATAGAGCATTTCTGACCATAGAAGCCAAAAACTAAGCAAATTGAGCTTTTTGAGCCCTGAAATGACTTTTTGAGTCTAATAGTAGAAACACACTGAAAATCTTTATTCTGCATTGAAACTGCTTCAAAATGCTTTCATTCACTGAGAAACACGTTTTAAAGCATATCTGGGCTTTGTTTTTAGTTGGTTTGCTTACAATTACTAAAACAGCATTTCTGACCATAGAAGCCAAAAACTAAGCAAATTGAGCTTTTTGAGCCCTGAAATGACTTTTTGAGTCTAATAGTAGAAACACACTGAAAATCTTTATTCTGCATTGAAACTGCTTCAAAATGCTTTCTCTCACTGAGAAACACGTTTTAAAGCATATCTGGGCTTGTTTTGAGTTGGTTTGCTTAGAATTACTAATAGAGCATTTCTGACCATAGAAGCCAAAAACTAAGCAAATTGAGCTTTTTGAGCCCTGAAATGACTTTTTGTGTCTAATAGTAGAAACACACTGAAAATCTTTATTCTGCATTGAAACTGCTTCAAAATGCTTTCTCACTGAGAAACACGTTTTAAAGCATATCTGGGCTTGTTTTGAGTTGGTTTGCTTAGAATTACTAAAACAGCATTTCTGACCATAGAAGCCAAAAACTAAGCAAATTGAGCTTTTTGAGCCCTGAAATGACTTTTTGTGTCTAATAGTAGAAACACACTGAAAATCTTTATTCTGCATTGAAACTGCTTCAAAATGCTTTCATTCACTGAGAAACACGTTTTAAAGCATATCTGGGCTTGTTTTGAGTTGGTTTGCTTAGAATTACTAATTGAACATTTCTGACCATAGAAGCCAAAAACTAAGCAAATTGAGCTTTTTGAGCCCTGAAATGACTTTTTGTGTCTAATAGTAGAAACACACTGAAAATCTTTATTCTGCATTGAAACTGCTTCAAAATGCTTTCATTCACTGAGAAACACGTTTTAAAGCATATCTGGGCTTGTTTTGAGTTGGTTTGCTTAGAAATACTAAAACAGCATTTCTGACCATAGAAGCCAAAAACTAAGCAAATTGAGCTTTTGAGCCCTGAAATGACTTTTTGTGTCTAATAGTAGAAACACACTGAAAATCTTTATTCTGCATTGAAACTGCTTCAAAAATGCTTTCTCTCACTGAGAAACACGTTTTAAAGCATATCTGGGCTTGTTTTGAGTTGATTTGCTTAGAATTACTAAAACAGCATTTCTGACCATTGAAGCCAAAAACTAAGCAAATTGAGCTTTTGAGCCCTGAAATGACTTTTTGTGTCTAATAGTAGAAACACACTGAAAATCTTTATTCTGCATTGAAACTGCTTCAAAATGCTTTCTCACTGAGAAACACGTTTTAAAGCATATCTGGGCTTTGTTTTTAGTTGGTTTGCTTAGAATTACTAAAACAGCATTTCTGACCATAGAAGCCAAAAACTAAGCAAATTGAGCTTTTGAGCCCTGAAATGACTTTTTGTGTCTAATAGTAGAAACACACTGAAAATCTTTATTCTGCATTGAAACAGCTTCAAAATGCTTTCTCTCACTGAGAAACACGTTTTAAAGCATATCTGGGCTTGTTTTCAGTTGGTTTGCTTAGAATTACTAAAACAGCATTTCTGACCATAGAAGCCAAAAACTAAGCAAATTGAGCGTTTTGAGCCCTGAAATGACTTTTTGTGTCTAATAGTAGAAACACACTGAAAATCTTTATTCTGCATTGAAACTGCTTCAAAATGCTTTCTCTCACTGAGAAACACGTTTTAAAGCATATCTGGGCTTGTTTTCAGTTGGTTTGCTTAGAATTACTAAAACAGCATTTCTGACCATAGAAGCCAAAAACTAAGCAAATTGAGCTTTTTGAGCCCTGAAATGACTTTTTGTGTCTAATAGTAGAAACACACTGAAAATCTTTATTCTGCATTGAAACTGCTTCAAAATGCTTTCATTCACTGAGAAACACGTTTTAAAGCATATCTGGGCTTGTTTTGAGTTGGTTTGCTTAGAATTACTAATAGAGCATTTCTGACCATAGAAGCCAAAAACTAAGCAAATTGAGCTTTTTGAACCCTGAAATGACTTTTTGTTTCTAATAGTAGAAACACACTGAAAATCTTTATTCTGCATTGAAACTGCTTCAAAATGCTTTCTCTCACTGAGAAACACGTTTTAAAGCATATCTGGGCTTGTTTTGAGTTGGTTTGCTTAGAATTACTAAAACAGCATTTCTGACCATAGAAGCCAAAAACTAAGCAAATTGAGCTTTTGAGCCCTGAAATGACTTTTTGTGTCTAATAGTAGAAACACACTGAAAATCTTTATTCTGCATTGAAACTGCTTCAAAATGCTTTCTCTCACTGAGAAACACGTTTTAAAGCATATCTGGGCTTGTTTTGAGTTGGTTTGCTTAGAATTACTAAAACAGCATTTCTGACCATAGAAGCCAAAAACTAAGCAAATTGAGCTTTTGAGCCCTGAAATGACTTTTTGTGTCTAATAGTAGAAACACACTGAAAATCTTTATTCTGCATTGAAACTGCTTCAAAATGCTTTCTTCACTGAGAAACACGTTTTAAAGCATATCTGGGCTTGTTTTGAGTTGGTTTGCTTAGAATTACTAAAAGAGCATTTCTGACCATAGAAGCCAAAAACTAAGCAAATTGAGCTTTTTGAGCCCTTGAAATGACTTTTTGAGTCTAATAGTAGAAACACACTCAAAATCTTTATTCTGCATTGAAACTGCTTCAAAATGCTTTCTTCACTGAGAAACACGTTTTAAAGCATATCTGGGCTTTGTTTTTAGTTGGTTTGCTTAGAATTACTAAAACAGCATTTCTGACCATAGAAGCCAAAAACTAAGCAAATTGAGCTTTTTGAGCCCTGAAATGACTTTTTGTGTCTAATAGTAGAAACACACTGAAAATCTTTATTCTGCATTGAAACAGCTTCAAAATGCTTTCTCTCACTGAGAAACACGTTTTAACGCATGTCTGGGCTTTGTTTTTAGTTGGTTTGCTTACAATTACTAAAACAGCATTTCTGACCATAGAAGCCAAAAACTAAGCAAATTGAGCTTTTTGAGCCCTGAAATGACTTTTTGTGTCTAATAGTAGAAACACACTGAAAATCTTTATTCTGCATTGAAACTGCTTCAAAATGCTTTCATTCACTGAGAAACACGTTTTAAAGCATATCTGGGCTTGTTTTGAGTTGGTTTGCTTAGAATTACTACTAGAGCATTTCTGACCATAGAAGCCAAAAACTAAGCAAATTGAGCTTTTTGAGCCCTTGAAATGACTTTTTGAGTCTAATAGTAGAAACACACTGAAAATCTTTATTCTGCATTGAAACTGCTTCAAAATGCTTTCTCTCACTGAGAAACACGTTTTAAAGCATATCTGGGCTTGTTTTTAGTTGGTTTGCTTACAATTACTAAAACAGCATTTCTGACCATAGAAGCCAAAAACTAAGCAAATTGAGCTTTTTGAGCCCTGAAATGACTTTTTGTGTCTAATAGTAGAAACACACTGAAAATCTTTATTCTGCATTGAAACTGCTTCAAAATGCTTTCTCTCACTGAGAAACACGTTTTAAAGCATATCTGGGCTTGTTTTGAGTTGGTTTGCTTAGAATTACTAAAACAGCATTTCTGACCATAGAAGCCAAAAACTAAGCAAATTGAGCTTTTTGAGCCCTGAAATGACTTTTTGTGTCTAATAGTAGAAACACACTGAAAATCTTTATTCTGCATTGAAACAGCTTCAAAATGCTTTCTCTCACTGAGAAACACGTTTTAAAGCATATCTGGGCTTGTTTTGAGTTGGTTTGCTTAGAATTACTAATAGAGCATTTCTGACCATAGAAGCCAAAAACTAAGCAAATTGAGCTTTTTGAGCCCTGAAATGACTTTTTGTGTCTAATAGTAGAAACACACTGAAAATCTTTATTCTGCATTGAAACTGCTTCAAAATGCTTTCTCTCACTGAGAAACACGTTTTAAAGCATATCTGGGCTTGTTTTTAGTTGGTTTGCTTAGAATTACTAAAACAGCATTTCTGACCATAGAAGCCAAAAACTAAGCAAATTGAGCTTTTTGAGCCCTGAAATGACTTTTTGTGTCTAATAGTAGAAACACACTGAAAATCTTTATTCTGCATTGAAACTGCTTCAAAATGCTTTCTCTCACTGAGAAACACGTTTTAAAGCATATCTGGGCTTGTTTTGAGTTGATTTGCTTAGAATTACTAAAACAGCATTTCTGACCATAGAAGCCAAAAACTAAGCAAATTGAGCTTTTTGAGCCCTGAAATGACTTTTTGTGTCTAATAGTAGAAACACACTGAAAATCTTTATTCTGCATTGAAACTGCTTCAAAATGCTTTCTCTCACTGAGAAACACGTTTTAAAGCATATCTGGGCTTGTTTTTAGTTGGTTTGCTTAGAATTACTAAAACAGCATTTCTGACCATAGAAGCCAAAAACTAAGCAAATTGAGCGTTTTGAGCCCTGAAATGACTTTTTGTGTCTAATAGTAGAAACACACTGAAAATCTTTATTCTGCATTGAAACTGCTTCAAAATGCTTTCTCTCACTGAGAAACACGTTTTAAAGCATATCTGGGCTTGTTTTGAGTTGGTTTGCTTTAGAATTACTAAAACAGCATTTCTGACCATAGAAGCCAAAAACTAAGCAAATTGAGCTTTTGAGCCCTGAAATGACTTTTTGTGTCTAATAGTAGAAACACACTGAAAATCTTTATTCTGCATTGAAACTGCTTCAAAATGCTTTCTCTCACTGAGAAACACGTTTTAAAGCATATCTGGGCTTGTTTTGAGTTGGTTTGCTTAGAATTACTAAAACAGCATTTCTGACCATAGAAGCCAAAAACTAAGCAAATTGAGCTTTTTGAGCCCTGAAATGACTTTTTGTGTCTAATAGTAGAAACACACTGAAAATCTTTATTCTGCATTGAAACTGCTTCAAAATGCTTTCTCTCACTGAGAAACACGCTTTAAAGCATATCTGGGCTTGTTTTGAGTTGGTTTGCTTACAATTACTAAAACAGCATTTCTGACCATAGAAGCCAAAAACTAAGCAAATTGAGCTTCCTCTTCAGGAACTCGAGCTGCGTCACAAACGCTTTGGGAACGCCTTCAGCGTGCGCCGTTCTGAACCACGTGTAAAGTCTGCCCAATGGAGGGGAGCGACGTCATGGACGAGATGACGTCGCCGACCAGGAAGTATAAAGTGACGCTCTGCGATGCCGGCACCAGCTTTCTGCGTTCAGTAAGCGCTACATGTTATTGTCTGTCTATTTATTGTCTGTATTGTCTAGCTTAAAAGAGAATATATGGCTGATGATCAGAAATTAAAGAGAAAATCTAAGGCGAAACACGCTGGTGTGCCGTCGCGTTTCAAGCGGTGTGCTGATCCCTGCCCTCGTTATATCACGGGTGGGGACACACACAGCTTGTGCGTGGCGTGCCTGGGAGCGGAGCACGCGGCGTCAGCCCTCGAGGGGACTGATTGTCCGCATTGTTTGCAGCTACCGCTGCGAACACTCCGCTCCCGGAGGTCTCTCTTTCACGAGGGAGACTTCACCAGCGTCCCCAGGGGTGCGGGACCCGCTTCCGCCGAGGCGGAGCGACGAGCGCCACGTCTGGGGATCGCAACTCGATCTGGCGGAGGAGATGGAGACGGGCTCGTCCTTTTCTCCATCGGAGTCCGCCAGGTCGGCGCTCAATCCCGTGGGTCCAAGCCCGTACTCGGCTTCTTCGGCCACGGGGAGACGCCCACTCGCGCTCACTCTTCCTCCGAGGAGGTTGATGTTGACGTGGGGACGATGCGCCGCTGCACACGCCGCAATATGAGGAGCTCTTAGAGGTGGTAACTCGTGCGGTTGCCAAATTAAACATCGATTGGCCCGCCGAGCGAATTGCTGAGCCTCAGAAATCTAAATTGGATGAAAGGTTTCTGAGAGCGAAGCAGCCACCTCTGAGACGGAGCCTTCCATTCTTCCCAGACCTCCACAGTGAGCTGTCGAGGTCCTGGGGAAGGCCGTACTCGCTCGTGTTTTCTCCCCACCGCTGCTAGTCATTACGGTAATGTGGCGGAGTCGCGGAGTGCGGCTATAAGGCGATGCCCGGTAGAGCAGTCTCTGGCTACCTATCTGTCCCCGGTGCGGCATCGTCTTTGAAGGCTCGACCTTACCATCAAGGCCGCTGAGAACAACGCCGGCTTTGATGGCTAAGGGACGCTGCGGCAGCAGGATTGGCTGGGGCTTGCATGCACACTATGGCGGTGTTGCAGGCATACCAAGCCGACCTGCTGAAAGAGATTGATGAGGAGAGGGGGCAGGTCCGATGACATCGCAGAACTGCGCCGGACGGCTGACCTCTGCCTCCGCTGTCACTAGGAGACCGCCCGTGCTGTAGGGCGGTCTATGTCATCCCTTGTGGCCGCGGAGAGGCATCTCTGGCTGACCCTGTCCGACATGAAAGAGCGGGACAGGGTCTGCCTATTGACGCCCCTGCAGCCTTCTGGCCTATTCGGCGACTCCGCTAATGAGGTCGCCGATAGGTACCAGGAGGCCCGTAAACAGGCGGCGGCGTTCAAGAGTTTCCTCCCGCGCCGATCTCAGGGGCATCGGGACGAGATGCCCCACCGCGTGCCGGCTCCTCATATAGGCATGTGCAAAAACAGAGCGCCGCCTCGTTCCCCCTAAAAACAGCAGGGGGCGAAGCGGCGCTCTGGGCCGGGGGCTTCCGGTCCTAAAGACCTGAGGGCCTTTTTGGACAGGAAGTCCACGGCCAAGAAGCCCTGATATGAGTGGCTCAGGGCTTCTGAGGGCTGCCCCTCCTGGGAGGATCAGTTAATGCCGGGTCAGACGGCACCCGCTCCTCCTCAGGGCCCTCAGGGAGTAACTCCGCTGTCTCTGCCCTCGTGCCAGAGTGCGGAGGCTTCCAGCACGCTTCCCCAGCCGGATTCACCCGGGGTGCGCCACGGCCGGGAACGCGCTTCCCCTGCGGGGTCCCGCTTACAGCTAGCCCGTTGTCTGCCTGCCGGTCAACCGCTTCAGGCCACCGGGTTACCTGTATCTCACACACCAGAGGTCAGCCTCGAGAGGCTGATTCCTTAGTAGATTATTTAGCAGCGTGGAAACTTCTGCCAAATGTATCTCAATGGGTCATACTAACGATAGAGAAAGGCTATCGAATTCAGTTCGGTTTTCCACCACCGACATTCAGGGGTCACACCGACAGTAGTCGGCCCCCAGCAGGCTCTGGTGATGGAACAGGAAGTAGGATCCTGCTCAGGAAGGAGGCCATCGAGGTGGTCCCTCCTCATGCTGTGGAATCTGGGTTTTACAGCCGCTACTTCATTGTTCCAAAGAAGGACGGGGTTGCGCCCTATCCTAGATCTGAGGGTCTTGAACCGCTCAGTCAGCAGACTGAAGTTCAAAATGCTTACCATCAAGCATGTGGTGACTCAAATCAGATCCGAGGACTGGTTTGTCAACATAGATCTGAAAGACGCATACTTCCATATATCCATCCTTCCTCAACACAGGAAGTTTCTGAGGTTCGCTTTCGGGCGTAGCATACCAATATCGAGTACTTCCGCTCGCCTAGCACTCTCACCCCGCACATTTACGAAGTGTATGGATGCAGCTCTGGCTCCACTGAGACTCCAGGGCATCCGCATACTCAATTATATCGACGATTGGTTGATATTAGCTCAATCAGAGCAGATGGCAGTTCAACATCGAGATGTTGTTCTGTCTCACATGGGGGAGCTGGGTTTGAGACTGAACGCCAAGAAGAGTGTATTGCGTCCCGCTCAGAGGACCACATACCTAGGCGTGGTGTGGGATTCGACCACAATGTGGGCACGCTTGTCTCCTGCCCGTGTGCAGTCAATCCTCATGTCAGTCGAGAGAGTCAGGGAAGGCCAGTCATTCACTGTCAAGCAGTATCAGAGACTGTTGGGCCTGATGGCAGCTGCGCCCAACGTGATACCCTTTGGCCTGCTGTACATGAGACCCCTACAGTGGTGGCTCAGGACCAAGGGGGTTCTCCCGAGGGGAAACCCACTCCGCAAGATCAAAGTGTCACGCCGCAGTTCGGGCCTTAGACTTGTGGAGGAAGCCTTGGTTCCTGAATCAGGGCCCAAGGTTAGGAGCTCTATGTCGCCGGACCTCCCTTGCGACAGATGCATCCCTAACCGTTGGGGCGCAGTATTGAACGGGCGCCCGCCCACGGTCTGTGGAGCGATCACCACCAGGGGTGGCACATCAATCTGCTAGAGATGTTAGCGGTATTTCGTGCTTTGAAGCACTTTCTCCCAGACCTGAGAGGTCACCATGTGTTGGTGCACACCGACAACACAGCGGTGGTCTCTTACATCAACCACCAGGAGGTTCATGCGTTCGCGCTTCTTGAACAAGCTGGCGCACCAGATCCTTGTGTGGTCCCAGGGCAAAATCTGCTCGCTGAGAGCGATCTACATCCCTGGGCATCTCAATACGGGAGCCGACACCCTGTCGAGACAGGGGTTGAGGCCGGGGGAATGGATGCTTCACCCCGACGTGGTGAAGCAGATCTGGTCGAGATTTTACCAGGCAGAGGTGGACCTCTTTGCTTCTCGAGGGAATGCACAATGTCCCCTCTGGTTCTCTCTAGTTCATCCAGCTCCCTGGGACTGGATGCCATGTCACAGGCGTGGCCAAGGCGTCGCCTGTACGCATTTCCCCCGATTGCCCTGCTCCCCGGGGTTCTGGCGAGAGTGCGCCAGGACGGAGTCAGACTACTGTTGGTAGCCCCGCTCTGGCCGGGCCGAGTATGGTTTGCGGGACCTTATCGGCCTAGTAGACGGTCATCCGTGGGAGATCCCCTGAGGCCGGATCTACTTCTCTCAGGCGGGGGAACAATAGTTCACCCTCGCCCGGAGTTGTTGAAGCTGTGGGTGTGGCCCTGAGGGGGCACAACTCATAGCCTCTGGTCTTTCAGCTGAGGTTGTTGAGACCATCCTCCAATCCAGAGCTCCTCTACGAGGAGCGCGTATGCCAGGAGGTGGGAAATGTTCACTTCCTGGTGTGGAGATCGCCACTTAAACCCAGTTAACTGCCCAGTAGGTTCAGTGCTGGAGTTCCTTCAGGCGAGATTCTCCACCGGGTTATCCCACTCCACCCTAAAGGTCTACGTGGCAGCTATATCTGCATATCATGACCCTATTGGTGGCCACTCAGTGGGTAAACACCCATTAGTTACACGATTCCTCCACGGTGTGCTGAGGCTGAGACCTCCAGTGCGGACCAGAATTCCCCTGGGATTTGGTTGTGGTGTTAGAGGCTCTGTGTAAGGCACCCTTCGAGCCCTCAAGAGGTTCCCATACCGGTCTTATCTTTTAAGACAGCATTTCTCCTCGCCATCACCTCTCTGCGGAGGGTGGGAGATCTGCAGGCCCTCTCAGTGGCTCCTACTCACCTGGACTTTGCCCCAGGCATGTCCAAGGCTTTTTATACCCACGAGTGGGTTATACACCTAAAGTGCCCTCTGTTACACCACAGCCGATCGTACTGCAGGCCTTCTGTCCTCCCCCCTTCCAGGATCCAGACCAGCGGAAGTTCAACTGCATGTGTCCAGTGCGAGCACTGGACACTTATGTGCGCAGGACTGCGTCTCTGCGGAGGTCGGACCAATTACTTATTTGTTTTGGTCCGACAAATAGGGGTGGCGCTGCCGCTAAGCGGACTGTTAGCAGGTGGATAGTTGAGGCTATCCACCTGGCCTATGAAGCCTCTGCACTCCCATGCCCTCTCGGGGTCAGAGCGCACTCTACAAGGGGTATGGCGGCCTCTAAGGCCTATCTTAGCGGTGTCCCCCTCGGGGACATCTGCAACGCTGCGGGGTGGTCCACGCCCTCCACTTTTGCCCGGTTTTATAACTTGGACATGAGGGCTGCTCCTGGCTCCTCTGTCCTTTCCTGATGGGTGGTCTGAGGACCCCTTTTCAGGCAGGGCCTTGGAATTATGGCGGCGTGGGCATCTCGTTCCCAAAGCGTTTGTGACGCAGCTCGAGTTCCTGAAGAGGAACGTCTCAGGTTACGAATGTAACCATGGTTCCTCTAGGGAACGAGACGCCTGCGTCCCGATGCCATACTTCCCGCACCCCTGCCGGCGCTTACTTCACTACGAGGCTGGTGCCGCATCGCAGAGCGCCACTTTATACTTCCTGGTCGGCGACGCCATCTCGCCCATGACGCCGCTCCTCCATTGGGCAGACTTTACACGTGGTTCAGAACGGCGCACGCTGAAGGCGCCCCCAAGCGTTTGTGACGCAGCGCCTCGCTTCCCTAGAGGAACCATGGTTACATTCGTAACCTGAGACGCTTTTGAGCCCTGAAATGACTTTTTGTGTCTAATAGTAGAAACACACTGAAAATCTTTATTCTGCATTGAAACTGCTTCAAAATGCTTTCTCTCACTGAGAAACACGTTTTAAAGCATATCTGGGCTTGTTTTGAGTTGATTTGCTTAGAATTACTAAAACAGCATTTCTGACCATAGAAGCCAAAAACTAAGCAAATTGAGCTTTTTGAGCCCTGAAATGACTTTTTGTGTCTAATAGTAGAAACACACTGAAAATCTTTATTCTGCATTGAAACTGCTTCAAAATGCTTTCTCTCACTGAGAAACACGTTTTAAAGCATATCTGGGCTTGTTTTGAGTTGATTTGCTTAGAATTACTAAAACAGCATTTCTGACCATAGAAGCCAAAAACTAAGCAAATTGAGCTTTTTGAGCCCTGAAATGACTTTTTGTGTCTAATAGTAGAAACACACTGAAAATCTTTATTCTGCATTGAAACAGCTTCAAAATGCTTTCTCTCACTGAGAAACACGTTTTAAAGCATATCTGGGCTTGTTTTGAGTTGGTTTGCTTAGAATTACTAAAACAGCATTTCTGACCATAGAAGCCAAAAACTAAGCAAATTGAGCTTTTTGAGCCCTGAAATGACTTTTTGTGTCTAATAGTAGAAACACACTGAAAATCTTTATTCTGCATTGAAACAGCTTCAAAATGCTTTCTCTCACTGAGAAACACGTTTTAAAGCATATCTGGGCTTGTTTTTAGTTGGTTTGCTTAGAATTACTAAAACAGCATTTCTGACCATAGAAGCCAAAAACTAAGCAAATTGAGCTTTTGAGCCCTGAAATGACTTTTTGTGTCTAATAGTAGAAACACACTGAAAATCTTTATTCTGCATTGAAACTGCTTCAAAATGCTTTCTCTCACTGAGAAACACGTTTTAAAGCATATCTGGGCTTGTTTTTAGTTGGTTTGCTTAGAATTACTAAAACAGCATTTCTGACCATAGAAGCCAAAAACTAAGCAAACTGAGCTTTTTGAGCCCTGAAATGACTTTTTGTGTCTAATAGTAGAAACACACTGAAAATCTTTATTCTGCATTGAAACTGCTTCAAAATGCTTTCTCTCACTGAGAAACACGTTTTAAAGCATATCTGGGCTTGTTTTGAGTTGGTTTGCTTACAATTACTAATAGAGCATTTCTGACCATAGAAGCCAAAAACTAAGCAAATTGAGCTTTTTGAGCCCTGAAATGACTTTTTGTGTCTAATAGTAGAAACACACTGAAAATCTTTATTCTGCATTGAAACAGCTTCAAAATGCTTTCTCTCACTGAGAAACACGTTTTAAAGCATATCTGGGCTTGTTTTGAGTTGGTTTGCTTAGAATTACTAAAACAGTATTTCTGACCATAGAAGCCAAAAACTAAGCAAATTGAGCTTTTTGAGCCCTGAAATGACTTTTTGTGTCTAATAGTAGAAACACACTGAAAATCTTTATTCTGCATTGAAACTGCTTCAAAATGCTTTCATTCACTGAGAAACACGTTTTAAAGCATATCTGGGCTTGTTTTGAGTTGGTTTGCTTAGAATTACTAATAGAGCATTTCTGACCATAGAAGCCAAAAACTAAGCAAATTGAGCTTTTTGAGCCCTGAAATGACTTTTTGTGTCTAATAGTAGAAACACACTGAAAATCTTTATTCTGCATTGAAACTGCTTCAAAATGCTTTCTCTCACTGAGAAACACGTTTTAAAGCATATCTGGGCTTGTTTTGAGTTGGTTTGCTTAGAATTACTAAAACAGCATTTCTGACCATAGAAGCCAAAAACTAAGCAAATTGAGCTTTTTGAGCCCTGAAATGACTTTTTGTGTCTAATAGTAGAAACACACTGAAAATCTTTATTCTGCATTGAAACAGCTTCAAAATGCTTTCTCTCACTGAGAAACACGTTTTAACGCATGTCTGGGCTTTGTTTTTAGTTGGTTTGCTTACAATTACTAAAACAGCATTTCTGACCATAGAAGCCAAAAACTAAGCAAATTGAGCTTTTTGAGCCCTGAAATGACTTTTTGTGTCTAATAGTAGAAACACACTGAAAATCTTTATTCTGCATTGAAACAGCTTCAAAATGCTTTCTCTCACTGAGAAACACGTTTTAAAGCATATCTGGGCTTGTTTTGAGTTGATTTGCTTAGAATTACTAAAACAGCATTTCTGACCATAGAAGCCAAAAACTAAGCAAATTGAGCTTTTTGAGCCCTGAAATGACTTTTTGTGTCTAATAGTAGAAAAACACTGAAAATCTTTATTCTGCATTGAAACTGCTTCAAAATGCTTTCATTCACTGAGAAACACGTTTTAAAGCATATCTGGGCTTGTTTTGAGTTGGTTTGCTTAGAATTACTAAAAGAGAATTTCTGACCATAGAAGCCAAAAACTAAGCAAATTGAGCTTTTTGAGCCCTGAAATGACTTTTTGAGTCTAATAGTAGAAACACACTCAAAATCTTTATTCTGCATTGAAACTGCTTCAAAATGCTTTCTCTCACTGAGAAACACGTTTTAAAGCATATCTGGGCTTTGTTTTTAGTTGGTTTGCTTACAATTACTAAAACAGCATTTCTGACCATAGAAGCCAAAAACTAAGCAAATTGAGCTTTTTGAGCCCTGAAATGACTTTTTGTGTCTAATAGTAGAAACACACTGAAAATCTTTATTCTGCATTGAAACTGCTTCAAAATGCTTTCTCTCACTGAGAAAAACGTTTTAAAGCATATCTTGGCTTGTTTTGAGTTGATTTGCTTAGAATTACTAAAACAGCATTTCTGACCATAGAAGCCAAAAACTAAGCAAATTGAGCTTTTTGAGCCCTGAAATGACTTTTTGTGTCTAATAGTAGAAACACACTGAAAATCTTTATTCTGCATTGAAACTGCTTCAAAATGCTTTCTCTCACTGAGAAACACGTTTTAAAGCATATATGGGCTTGTTTTGAGTTGGTTTGCTTAGAATTACTAAAACAGCATTTCTGACCATAGAAGCCAAAAACTAAGCAAATTGAGCTTTTTGAGCCCTTGAAATGACTTTTCTGTGTCTAATAGTAGAAACACACTGAAAATCTTTATTCTGCATTGAAACAGCTTCAAAATGCTTTCTCTCACTGAGAAACACGTTTTAAAGCATATCTGGGCTTTGTTTTGAGTTGGTTTGCTTAGAATTACTAATAGAGCATTTCTGACCATAGAAGCCAAAAACTAAGCAAATTGAGCTTTTTGAGCCCTGAAATGACTTTTTGTGTCTAATAGTAGAAACACACTGAAAATCTTTATTCTGCTTTGAAACTGCTTCAAAATGCTTTCATTCACTGAGAAACACGTTTTAAAGCATATCTGGGCTTGTTTTGAGTTGGTTTGCTTAGAATTACTACTAGAGCATTTCTGACCATAGAAGCCAAAAACTAAGCAAATTTAGCTTTTTGAGCCCTGAAATGACTTTTTGTGTCTAATAGTAGAAACACACTCAAAATCTTTATTCTGCATTGAAACAGCTTCAAAATGCTTTCTCTCACTGAGAAACACGTTTTAAAGCATATCTGGGCATGTTTTGAGTTGGTTTGCTTAGAATTACTAAAACAGCATTTCTGACCATAGAAGCCAAAAACTAAGCAAATTGAGCTTTTTGAGCCCTTGAAATGACTTTCTGTGTCTAATAGTAGAAACACACTGAAAATCTTTATTCTGCATTGAAACAGCTTCAAAATGCTTTCTCTCACTCAGAAACACGTTTTAAAGCATATCTGGGCTTTGTTTTGAGTTGGTTTGCTTAGAATTACTAAAACAGCATTTCTGACCATAGAAGCCAAAAACTAAGCAAATTGAGCTTTTTGAGCCCTGAAATGACTTTCTGTGTCTAATAGTAGAAACACACTGAAAATCTTTATTCTGCATTGAAACAGCTTCAAAATGCTTTCTCTCACTGAGAAACACGTTTTAAAGCATATCTGGGCTTTGTTTTGAGTTGGTTTGCTTACAATTACTAAAACAGCATTTCTGACCATAGAAGCCAAAAACTAAGCAAATTGAGCTTTTTGAGCCCTGAAATGACTTTTTGTGTCTAATAGTAGAAACACACTGAAAATCTTTATTCTGCTTTGAAACTGCTTCAAAATGCTTTCATTCACTGAGAAACACGTTTTAAAGCATATCTGGGCTTGTTTTGAGTTGGTTTGCTTAGAATTACTACTAGAGCATTTCTGACCATAGAAGCCAAAAACTAAGCAAATTGAGCTTTTTGAGCCCTTGAAATGACTTTTTGAGTCTAATAGTAGAAACACACTCAAAATCTTTATTCTGCATTGAAACTGCTTCAAAATGCTTTCTCTCACTGAGAAACACGTTTTAAAGCATATCTGGGCTTTGTTTTTAGTTGGTTTGCTTACAATTACTAAAACAGCATTTCTGACCATAGAAGCCAAAAACTAAGCAAATTGAGCTTTTTGAGCCCTGAAATGACTTTTTGTGTCTAATAGTAGAAACACACTGAAAATCTTTATTCTGCATTGAAACAGCTTCAAAATGCTTTCTCTCACTGAGAAACACGTTTTAAAGCATATCTGGGCTTGTTTTGAGTTGGTTTGCTTAGAATTACTAAAACAGCATTTCTGACCATAGAAGCCAAAAACTAAGCAAATTGAGCTTTTTGAGCCCTGAAATGACTTTTTGTGTCTAATAGTAGAAACACACTGAAAATCTTTATTCTGCATTGAAACAGCTTCAAAATGCTTTCTCTCACTGAGACACACGTTTTAAAGCATATCTGGGCTTGTTTTGAGTTGGTTTGCTTAGAATTACTAATAGAGCATTTCTGACCATAGAAGCCAAAAACTAAGCAAATTGAGCTTTTTGAGCCCTGAAATGACTTTTTGTGTCTAATAGTAGAAACACACTGAAAATCTTTATTCTGCATTGAAACTGCTTCAAAATGCTTTCTCTCACTGAGAAACACGTTTTAAAGCATATCTGGGCTTGTTTTTAGTTGGTTTGCTTAGAATTACTAAAAAGCATTTCTGACCATAGAAGCCAAAAACTAAGCAAACTGAGCTTTTTGAGCCCTGAAATGACTTTTTGTGTCTAATAGTAGAAACACACTGAAAATCTTTATTCTGCATTGAAACTGCTTCAAAATGCTTTCTCTCACTGAGAAACACGTTTTAAAGCATATCTGGGCTTGTTTTGAGTTGATTTGCTTAGAATTACTAAAACAGCATTTCTGACCATAGAAGCCAAAAACTAAGCAAATTGAGCGTTTTGAGCCCTGAAATGACTTTTTGTGTCTAATAGTAGAAACACACTGAAAATCTTTATTCTGCATTGAAACTGCTTCAAAATGCTTTCTCTCACTGAGAAACACGTTTTAAAGCATATCTGGGCTTGTTTTGAGTTGATTTGCTTAGAATTACTAAAACAGCATTTCTGACCATAGAAGCCAAAAACTAAGCAAATTGAGCTTTTGAGCCCTGAAATGACTTTTTGTGTCTAATAGTAGAAACACACTGAAAATCTTTATTCTGCATTGAAACTGCTTCAAAATGCTTTCTCTCACTGAGAAACACGTTTTAAAGCATATCTGGGCTTGTTTTGAGTTGGTTTGCTTAGAATTACTAAAACAGCATTTCTGACCATAGAAGCCAAAAACTAAGCAAATTGAGCTTTTGAGCCCTGAAATGACTTTTTGTGTCTAATAGTAGAAACACACTGAAAATCTTTATTCTGCATTGAAACTGCTTCAAAATGCTTTCTCTCACTGAGAAACACGTTTTAAAGCATATCTGGGCTTGTTTTGAGTTGGTTTGCTTAGAATTACTAAAACAGCATTTCTGACCATAGAAGCCAAAAACTAAGCAAATTGAGCTTTTGAGCCCTGAAATGACTTTTTGTGTCTAATAGTAGAAACACACTGAAAATCTTTATTCTGCATTGAAACTGCTTCAAAATGCTTTCTCTCACTGAGAAACACGTTTTAAAGCATATCTGGGCTTGTTTTTAGTTGGTTTGCTTAGAATTACTAAAAAGCATTTCTGACCATAGAAGCCAAAAACTAAGCAAACTGAGCTTTTGAGCCCTGAAATGACTTTTTGTGTCTAATAGTAGAAACACACTGAAAATCTTTATTCTGCATTGAAACTGCTTCAAAATGCTTTCTCTCACTGAGAAACACGTTTTAAAGCATATCTGGGCTTGTTTTGAGTTGATTTGCTTAGAATTACTAAAACAGCATTTCTGACCATAGAAGCCAAAAACTAAGCAAATTGAGCTTTTGAGCCCTGAAATGACTTTTTGTGTCTAATAGTAGAAACACACTGAAAATCTTTATTCTGCATTGAAACTGCTTCAAAATGCTTTCTCTCACTGAGAAACACGTTTTAAAGCATATCTGGGCTTGTTTTGAGTTGATTTGCTTAGAATTACTAAAACAGCATTTCTGACCATAGAAGCCAAAAACTAAGCAAATTGAGCTTTTGAGCCCTGAAATGACTTTTTGTGTCTAATAGTAGAAACACACTGAAAATCTTTATTCTGCATTGAAACAGCTTCAAAATGCTTTCTCTCACTGAGAAACACGTTTTAAAGCATATCTGGGCTTGTTTTGAGTTGGTTTGCTTAGAATTACTAAAACAGCATTTCTGACCATAGAAGCCAAAAACTAAGCAAATTGAGCTTTTGAGCCCTGAAATGACTTTTTGTGTCTAATAGTAGAAACACACTGAAAATCTTTATTCTGCATTGAAACAGCTTCAAAATGCTTTCTCTCACTGAGAAACACGTTTTAAAGCATATCTGGGCTTGTTTTGAGTTGGTTTGCTTAGAATTACTAAACAGCATTTCTGACCATAGAAGCCAAAAACTAAGCAAATTGAGCTTTTGAGCCCTGAAATGACTTTTTGTGTCTAATAGTAGAAACACACTGAAAATCTTTATTCTGCATTGAAACTGCTTCAAAATGCTTTCTCTCACTGAGAAACACGTTTTAAAGCATATCTGGGCTTGTTTTTAGTTGGTTTGCTTAGAATTACTAAAACAGCATTTCTGACCATAGAAGCCAAAACGCCTCAGGTTACGAGTGTAACCATGGTTCCTCTAGGGAACGAGACGCTGCGTCCACAAACGCTTTGGGAACGCCTTCAGCGTCGCGCCGCTCTGAACCACGCAAAGTCTGCCCAATGGAGGGGAGCGACGCCATGGACGAGATGACGTCGCCGACCAGGAAGTATAAAGTGACGCTCTGCGCGGCGGCACCAGCCTCGTAGTGAAGTAAGCCCGGCAGGGGTGCGGGAAGTATGGCATCGGGACGCAGCGCCTCGCTCCTAGAGGAACCATGGTTACACTTCAGAACCTGAGACGTTCCTCTTCAGGAACTCGAGCTGCGCCACAAACGCTTTGGGAACGAGATGCCCACGCCGCCATAATTCCAAGGCCCTGCCTGAAAAAGGGGTCCTCAGACCACCCATCAGGAAAGGACAGAGGAGCCAGGAGCAGCCCTCATGTCCAAGTTATAAAACCGGGCAAAGTGGAGGGCGTGGACCACCCAAGAGCGTTGCAGATGTCCCCGAGGGGACACCGCTAAGATAGGCCTTAGAGGCCGCCATACCCCCTGTAGTAGAGTGCGCTCTGACCCCGAGAGGGCATGGGAGTGCAGAGGTTTCATAGGCCAGGTGGATAGCCTCAACTATCCACCTGCTAACAGTCCGCTTAGCGGCAGCGCCACCCTCTATTTGTCGGACCAAAACAAATAAGTAATTGGTCCGACTCCGCAGAGACGCAGTCCCTGCGCACATAAGTGTCCAGTGCTCGCACTGGACACATGCAGTTGAACTTCCGCTGGTCTGGATCCTGGAAGGGGGAGGACAGAAGGCCTGCAGTACGATCGGCTGTGGTGTAACAGAGGGCACTTTAGGTGTATAACCCACTCGTGGTATAAAAAGCCTTGGACATGCCTGGGGCAAAGTCCAGGTGAGTAGGGGCCACTGAGAGGGCCTGCAGATCTCCCACCCTCCGCAGAGAGGTGATGGCGAGGAGAAATGCTGTCTTAAAAGATAAGACCGGTAAGGAACCTCTTCGAGGCTCGAAGGGTGCCTTACACAGAGCCTCTAACACCACAACCAAATCCCAGGGGAATTCTGGTCCGCACTGGAGGTCTCAGCCTCAGCACACCGTGGAGGAATCGTGTAACTAATGGGTGTTTACCCACTGAGTGGCCACCAATAGGGTCATGATATGCAGATATAGCTGCCACGTAGACCTTTAGAGTGGAGTGGGATAACCCGGTGGAGAATCTCGCCTGAAGGAACTCCAGCACTGAACCTACTGGGCAGTTAACTGGGTTTAAGTGGCGATCTCCACACCAGGAAGTGAACATTTCCCCTCCTGGCATACGCGCTCCTCGTAGAGGGAGCTCTGGATTGAGGATGGTCTCAACAACCTCAGCTGAAAGACCAGAGGCTATGAGTTGTGCCCCTCAGGGCCACCCACAGCTTCAACAACTCCGGCGCGGGTGAACTATTGTTCCCCGCCCTGAGAGAGAGAATCCGGCCTCAGGGGATCTCCCACGGATGACCGTCTACTAGGCCGATAAGGTCCGCAAACCATACTCGGCCCGGCCAGAACGGGGCTACCAACAGTAGTCTGACTCCGTCCTGGCGCACTCTCGCCAGAACCCCGGGAGCAGGGCAATCGGGAAATGCGTACAGGCGACGCCTGGCCACGCCTGTGACATGGCATCCAGTCCCAGGGAGCTGGATGAACTAGAGAGAACCAGAGGACATTGTGCATTCCTCGAGAAGCAAAGAGGTCCACCTCTGCCTGGTAAAATCTCGACCAGATCTGCTTCACCACGTCGGGGTGAAGCATCCATTCCCCCGGCCTCAACCCCTGTCTCGACAGGGTGTCGGCTCCCGTATTGAGATGCCCAGGATGTAGATCGCGCTCTCAGCGAGCAGATTTTGCCCTGGGACCACACAAGGATCTGGTGCGCCAGCTTGTTCAAGGGGCGCGAACGCAGACCTCCCTGGTGGTTGATGTAAGAGACCACCGCTGTGTTGTCGGTGTGCACCAACACATGGTGACCTCTCAGGTCTGGGAGAAAGTGCTTCAAAGCACGAAATACCGCTAACATCTCTAGCAGATTGATGTGCCACCCCTGGTGGTGATCGCTCACAGACCGTGGGCCGGGCGCTCGTTCAATACTGCGCCCCAACCGGTTAGGGATGCATCTGTCGCAAGGAGGTCCGCGACATAGAGCTCCTAACCTTGGGCCCTGATTCAGGAACCAAGGCTTCCTCCACAAGTCTAAGGCCCGAACTGCACGGCGTGACACTTTGATCTTGCGGAGTGGGTTTCCCCTCGGGAGAACCCCTGGTCCTGAGCCACCACTGTAGGGGTCTCATGTACAGCAGGCCAAAGGGTATCACGTTGGGCGCAGCTGCCATCAGGCCCAACAGTCTCTGATACTGCTTGAATGCCTGAGAGCGGCCAACTGCAAACAACATCCAACCCAGTTTTATGGCAATAATAATTTTTAGAAACTGCACACCCATTAGTTTATATCACCCAATACTCATATTGAGTATATGATACTGGCTCAGGTCCAACAACCATACATCTAAATGCATAGTAGGAGCTAAGACAAAACTAGTATCAGAGCATAGCAAACTCAACAACAACTCAAATCCCAAAGATATAGTAATGGATATAGTATGCTCTGTGATTTAGTGCTGATAAACCTGAACCCTGGATTCATTCTGGAGCATGCATACTTGATATATGTGTACTTAACTGGTCGTTGACTTGATGCAATCAGGATTTGGAGTAGGATTGCAACCCTAACAAACAGTAGCGGCTGCAAATCAAACGCATACAGTGAGGATCACTGGATGGCTCACTCCAGTGGATCACTGTTCATTGCTTAACGCAAGTCACATTGCTGTAGACTGAAACATCAGAAACCGAACTGAATTC
>NC_056712.1:133615-175472 GCF_018831695.1 Puntigrus tetrazona | reverse complement strand
GTGAAGGAAAGTTTGGAAAAGCGTGAAAAGTAAACTTAGGGATGAGAAAAAGTTGAAAAACAAACAAAAGATCTGTTTCAGAAACATAGACAATATCTGAACTATTGGCTAGAAGAGGCAGAACGCCGAGAAAAACGGCGAGCCCTGAAAGAACTGCCTCATAAAATGTAGAGTCAGAAACAAAGAAAGTTAAAAGGAACAGAGTATACTGCTCAGAAATCTTCTTCTCTCTATCCTCTCTAGAAAACCAGTGCGCTTGTGGTGGACTTTGATCTTGACTCCTGGCCTTACCCCACCAACAAATGCCCTGGCCGCTGGCACCACCACGCAATCGCCACCACCACAACCGCCGTCTTACTACCCTGCTGCGGCGACACCCGTGGGCTTATGGAAAGGAGGACGGTTGCCCGCCCCTCTTACCGTTCCAACGGCACCTGCACCATCTCAGCCTTCTACATCCAGCGACGGAGTTCGAAAAGATGAGATACTCCGTGACGGCACGCGAGAACCAGATCCAGATCGCTTGAAAGACTGGCACTAGAACCGGACTGCGTGGATGAGAGCAGCGGTGAGGAAGCGCGACATCTTTCCCTATGATTCAGGTGGCTGGCCCACAAGGAACCACGATGGTTTTCGACCATGGACTGAGACAGACTTGAGGCAGGTTATGACAAATCTGCCAAACCCCAGAGACTCGGGAGAAAAGTTTGTAGTGGAACTGGATGCGTTCTGTCAAGAATTCAGCCCAGCGATGCTCGAACTCAAGCGTCTGCTGATGATCAAGATGGGGCGGCGGACTGGCACAAGATCCGACCAGATTTCCCCCCAGGTGGACACGGAGAGTTCAAGCAGAGTGGGGACACGCTGAGAACGAGCCATACAGGTCAGCAGTAAAAGCTCTGGGCGGACGATTCAAGGCCCTTTTTCCTGCTAGGATTAACACCGACAAGATCAACTACTGCACACAAAGAAGGGACGAGTCAGTTGGCGACTATTTTGTGCGCGACTATGAGACTTTCAACACTTATAGTGGAATGCCAGAGCCGGACATTAGAGAGGAAATTCCAAAGATGTGGGAAGCTCATTTACGCAGCCGTTTCCTGAGTGGACTGAAACCGAAATACTGACTATCGTCAAGCAAACCTGCATCGAGTGGGAAGGCGAGAAACTGGAGAGGATTCAAAACATGCGTTACATGCTGAAAAGATGTTGGCGGAGAAAAGTGCGAAAAGGCTGAAAAGGGCTCCAGCTGCCAAACCTGACAATGTACAGAGGAGCGGAGTATCGAGGCCGAGGGCGGGGAGAGGAAGAGGGCAAAAGACTGTCTCAAGTTGATCCGGATGTTTGTTTTTATTGCAAAAGCCGGACATTGGAAAAATGAGTGCCCGCTTTTGAATAGACACACGGCGGCTGCTGCGGCAAAGTCTAAACCCGAAAGCAGATTGACGGCAGAGTGCGAGAGAGAGGGGAGTTGAGAGCAAAGTCTACGGCGACCACACTTCAGTAACAGATAAGTTTGACACACACACACATCTGACACTGCGAATTGCAATGAAGAAATGCTTGCTGCGAATTGCAATGAAGAAATGCTTGCTGTCATACACGATTGCATTGCTAAATTAGAAAATGAGAAATCTTTCAGACAAAGAGAGAATTAGGCACATATACTCATTTGAATGACTTAGCATATCAGCAAATGCAGAGGTTAGCTTATGGATAGAGCGGAGTTGAAAGGTGTGTTTTTAGCTGATACAGGGGGCCACGAGTTCAGTATTAAGGATAAATGAGTTTGCCTCTGTCCCCAAATTGAGTGGAAATTTTGCATGGACGATTTCTGCATCTGGTCATACTGTTAAAGAATTATACAGTCCCTCTGAGGTGTAAAGATGAGAATGGTGCAAGTTTCAGACACAGCTTCCTCCTCTCACAGCACTGTCAAAAAATCTGCTGGGGAGAGATTTGTTGTACAAACTGGGTATTTCTCTAATATCTGGTCAGAAGGTGTGAAAGCAGTTCAGTGCCAAATTCAAACTCTGACTGCAATCCAACATACACCACTATACGTTTATCAATGGAAATTGCAAGATGATGAATTATCGAGAAGTCTTGTCAATGGCGCTAAAGACAGAGTTTCGCCTGATTCAGATTTTATGCCATTCTCAGACTTACATTGCTCAGCACATGTGTCTCTGGCTAGAGAGACGAGTTGTTTGAACAGAAATGGTTTCCACGTATTGAGATATTGCAATTGAATTGGCTAATTTGGACAGAAAATAAATGTGCTGCTGCTGTTGCATTAACCGATGAACAGCAGGTGTTTTTTGATGTTGTGGATTCTTTTCCCCATGTGTCGTTGTCAAAGGGGCGACAATCGTTGGGAAGACATTGGTCCCTTTGCAAAGGCGTGTATCTTTCATGAAAATTGGTTGCGGACTGCTGAGAAAAATGTTGAATATAATCCAACTCTGTCTGCATATCGAGCAGAATTTGACTGAGCCTGCTGCGATGGCTGAGCGCACAGTTCATGTGAGTGAAAGTGCATTACCCAATCACTGCTTCCTTACAGAAACTGAAATGGAAAGCATTCCAGCTCTCAAGGAAGTTCCAAAGACTGTTTGGGCTTCTTCTAAATATGACGTAGGGTTGATCAAGAATTGTGACCCTATTCAAATTATTCCAAAATCTGATTACAGACCATGCAAACCTCAATATCCTTTGAAAAGGGAAGCTATTGAGGGAATCAAGCCAGTTTTTGAGGCATTGAAAAGGCTGGAGTGATTGTGGAATGTGAGAACTCTCCTGTCGTACACCCATCTTTCCTGTCAAAAGATAAGAGGCGCGCAGACCAGCCGGTTGAGTGGAGGTTTGTGCAAGACTTGCAGGCTGTAAATGATGCAGTTCAGACACAGGCTCCTATTGTTTTCCCAACCCGTACACACTCCTATCACAAATACCAGGTGATGCTGAATGGTTTCGGTTGTTGATCTTTCCAATGCTTTCTTTTCTGTGCCGGTTCATAAAGACAGCCAATTTTGGTTTGCTTTCAATTTTAATGGCAAACCTTACACTTTTACTCGACTTTGTCAAGGATTCAAAAATTCGCCTGTATTGTTCAAGTGAGGCACTGAAAGAAGTTTGGAAACATTACAATTGGCCCCAGGGTCAGCTTTAATTCAATATGTCGATGATCTCTTAATAACAGCCAGAGATGAAGAAACTTGTACACAGGACACTGTAAAGCTGTTGAAACATTTGGCTGTTGAAGGCCACAAGGTCAGTTTGTCAAAGTTGCAGTTTGCAAAAAGGGAGGTGACGTTTCTAGGTCACATTATCAACAAGCAGGGAAAATCTCTAACACAAAAGAGAATAGAGGCAATTCAAAAGATTCCAAAGCCTCTGACAAAAAAACAGCTCATGTCATTTTTGGGAATGTGTTCATATTGTAGAACATTTATTCCCAACTATGCCATTGAAGAGAGTCACCTTTGGCGCTTTGGCTCACGGAAAAAGGTTGCAGCCACATGACAAACTGACCTGGACTCCTGAAGCAGAGAAAGCATTTGAAAGGTTGAAAATGTTGTTACAGACATCCCCAAGTCTGGGACTTCCAGACCCTGAGAGAAATTTTGTACAAACAGTTGATGAGAAAAATGGTTTCATGTCTTCTGTTCTGTTACAGGATCACGGGGGAAAGCTGAGACCGGTGGCATATTTTTCAAGTAAACTCGACCCTGTGGCAGCAGGTCTACCAAATTGTCTGAGAGCTGTAGCAGCAGCAGAAAAAGCTATTTTAGCTTCAAGGAAATTGTGGGATATTCTGATGTAACATTACTAGTGCCACACGCTGTCTCTATGATCCTGTTGGAACAGAAAACATCTCATTTGTCAACAGCCAGATGGCTCAGATATAATACCATTCTATTGGAAATGCCAAACATCACAGTAAAACGGTGTACAGTATTGAATCCTGCCACACTGCTCCCGACCGAGCAGGATGGCGAGAACATAATTGTATCGCCGCATTGGAACAGGTGTGCACACGCGACCAGATTAAAAGAAACCCCCTTGACAATGCAGATTTGGTTTTGTTTGTTGATGGTTCAGCGTCTCGAGACCCAGAAACCGGTAAAAACAGAGTAGGTTCACGCAGTAACCACGCGCATGCGACATTAGTAAGCGGAGCGCTCCAGCGCATTACTCTCGCAAGCGGCCGAATTAGTAGCATTAACAGAAGCCTGTAAAATCGCAGAAGGAAAAACAGTCACCATCTACACAGATTCTCGTTATGCTTTTTCGACCTGTCATGATTTTTCGGCTCTATGGCGATGTAGGAAATTTCTAAAATCCGATGGAAAACCCATCCAAAATCATGATAAAATAGCAGCCTTGTTAGAAGCGATTTTGCTTCCAAGGTCGATTGCTATTTGCAAGTGCGTCAGCGCATTCCAAGTTTAACGATTTTGTATCATTAGGAAACAAGCGCGCTGATATCGCTGCGAAGAACGCAACAAAGGGAACAGAACCTTCTCTTACATGTGTAACTGTTAGCGATGACGAACTAACCTTCCCTTCTAGTTCTCTTGCAGCTATGCAGGGTTTCGCAACACCAGAGAGAAAAAAACAATGGGTGAAGGCGAGTGCAAGCTGAAAGACAACGTTTGGCTGAGCACCTAAGACAAACCTTGTTTGCCAAAACACTTTTTCCCACACTATGCCAAATTAGTGTGCGGGTTAGATCACATAAGCAAAATGGGAATGTTTGACATGATCAATCAATATTGGTTTACAAAAGGATTTACTTCCTTTGCAGACAAATATTGTCAATCTTGTATGATCTGTGCCACAAATAATGTAGGAAGAGGACAACAGGTCCCTTTGGCAGCACATCCACCACCAAGTCAACCTTTTGATCACATAATGTTCGATTTCATTGAACTGACACCATGTGAAGGTAAGAAATTCTGCCTTGTTCTGGTTGATATGTTTTCAAAGTGGGTGGAAGTCTTCCCCACATCTAAGCAAAATGCTGGGGCTGTTGCAAAGGCACTAGTGTCTGAGATCGTCCCAAGATGGGGAATACCAAAAAAGATTAGTAGTGATAATGGCACACCTTTTGCTAATGAGGCAATCGATCAGGTTGGGAAATTCTTGGGAATTGACATACGTAAACATACCTCCTATCATCCAGCGTCCGGGGTAGTGTTGAAAGAAAATGGAATTTTGAAAAATAAACTGGCAAAGTGTTGTGAGCAAACAGGTCTGTCTTGGGTCAAAGCACTTCCCATTGTGTTGATGTATATGAGAATGAGAAAAAGAGCAAAGTCTAACCTCAGCCCATTTGAAATCTTGTTTGGCAGGCCTCCATCGCAGGTGGGACCAGAACCCCGACCATTGCCCTCTACTGCTCTGTGTAGAAGATGACATGTTGAACTATTGTAAAAATCTGTCTTCGACTCTCTCTCAGATCTCTCAACAGGTCAAGGACGCTCTACCTAAACCAGCAGAAGGATTTCTGCATGACATCAGACCTGGTGATTTTGTGGTGGTCAAGGATTTCAGAAGGAAACATTGGAAATCAAGGAGGTGGAGCGGCCCGTTCCAGGTCCTGCTGATAACGCACACTGCGGTTAAGGTGGCTGAGAGGGCTACGTGGATACACCGCCAGCCACTGCAAAAGGTCCCAGCACCACCAGAGGGAGACGCAGCCCAATAAACAGTGATTGACCCGCTGCCCGTGTGCCAGGGGCGTCTGACTGACAAGGTAAACGAGACACACAGTGGTGTATGGGAGCTGAACACGCAGTAACATCACTGTGTGGGAGTGAGCTGATGTCAGTACAGGCCAACGGATGCCGAAAAAGAAAAGGATTTTCCCATCACCATAGAAGAGCAAGGGCTCTATGGATCAGGCGCCTTCGTGGTGGAACACTAGATACCCGTTCACCCCGATTCTATATCGCTGCTATAAGAGGAAAATAGGAAGCAGCGTATGTAAAGCAGTTAGACAAATAGTTGAACAAGATAGTGCAGTGTTAGCTGTCATTACCACAATTGGCTGGAGAGCATCACATTTCTATGAAGGACAGACTGCTGCGTTCCTGTATAGTAAACCAAATATAAGACCTCAATTAGATAGACAAACAGGGCAAATTTGTTTCTTCCCTACAAAAATATCAGGCGTCACGTGGCAGTATCTGACAAGATGGTATCCTCTAAATTGAGAAGGAAGATAGACAAGTTCAAAAACCTATACGACTTGTACCCAAACCTCTTGACCCTAATCATAAGCATGACGCTGGTCGTCCTCTCATTTGCACTATTCATCATGATATACATGGAGAAACAACGTCAACATCATGTCACTGAATGTGACGACCTGATCAATCGAACTCTCCTCCGGCAAGTCAGAGCGGTCAAGACAGGAGATGAGCACTGGTTAGACCACCCGAATCCGCCACATCCGTATGCTAACAATATGTGGTGGAGGCTGCTTAACTTCACTGCTAAAACGAATGGCTTGACTGACTGCTACGTGTGTGCACAACTCCCTCACAGCATAACCGGAGGGGATTGGTGGGCCTATCAAGACCCAGATAAGGATCTGATCAAGCACATAACAGCAATATCAGTGGCAGCAGCAGGGCTACCCAAACATAGTGACTTCTGGATCATGGAGAATTCAACTGAGTGGACAAAGATTAGAACCCTGAAGAGGGTGGCAGGCCGCATTGCTATAGTGAAAGACATACCATCTAACCTGACCTGTTATCGAAATGACGGGGGACAAGACTCCATGGGAGAAATACCCATCAATCACTGCAATGAGATGTACAACTCACTCCTGATCACTCAAGAAGCCGGTCACAAATGCATGGGGTGCTTGTTGAATTCCATCATTGGGGTAGGACTTCTGCCACAATGTCACATCAGCCGGCGTTATCTCACGGTAGCAACCCCAACGATCGGGTGAGATGCAAACAAGATTGCTCAGAGGTCCACATTCCTGACACAACGATGGTACCAGTGTGGTGGAGGAATGGTACTGGCTGTGTGGACATGTCGTGTATGCTTCACTGCCCCGACGGTGGACAGGCACATGCGCTATGGTACAGTTATATGGAGGAGCGATCGCGGTAAGAGCACCAGAACAACTTCACGAAGAAGCCAGGACATCGCCTCACTAAGGCCAAGAGAGAAATCGAGAAGAGGGTGACTTCACTGCGTGACCGAGTCAAGATATCAAGCCTTGGGCGGGACAACCCTGTCCCGAAGAACATCGACTATGGAGCGGAGCTGAGAAATTCTTCCAGGCTTTGGTCCGTCTCTTGGTGTGGCATTCCTCCAAAATGAAGTGGAAGTGACACGGTATGAACTAATCAGCTTCATGAATACCACAAAGGTAATGATGGAGGATCAAGGAGGAACTGAGAGGCCTGAGACTGACAGCGTTGCAGAATCGACTTGTGTTGGATCAACTTACAGCCATTTCCGGAGGCGTGTGTGCTGTTGTAGGATCTGCATGTTGTACCTATATTCCTGACAATGATGCTGATGGTCATATGATAGATTTGGGTATTCAGAATATCACCAATGCGGTAAACAGGCTAAAGGCTAGGGAGATTAGTGCTGATGATGATGTGTGGGGATGGAATTGGTTCAAGGGATTATGGCAAAAGGCTGAGTATATTGGTTTGCTTGCCATTTCAGCACTATCTGTGTTTGTTCTGTTACTGTGTATATGGCCTTGTGTGATGGGCATGGTAAAAAGAGCAGTGAATTCGACTATGAGAGCTTCTGCCACACACCAAATGATAATGTTTAATCACTGGGGGAGTAAGATAGAGGATAAATCCAGAAAGGTGGTGAATATTGTTGATTGTGATGATTATGATGATTCAAGTGATGATGAAGAGTAACCTAATGGTTAAAGGGGTCTCGAGTAGATAATTTCACAAGATAACACCATTTAAAGGGAAAATTCTACATTTCAATTAACGTTTTTTTTTATAAATATATATATAGTCAAGCGATGATTTCCTCAGATTGAGTTTTATGTAATCTCCAGTTAATCACATGTTAAAGATGTTTATTATGTTTTTCAAACCCTTATTGTGTGATGGTGTGTTCTGAATCCATGTGAATTTACACACTTGATGTTATCGTTAAGGGATTTTATTTTATTATATTCTAATTTGACAGGTGATCAAGAATGATCAAAAGGAGGAGTGTAATGGAAATTATTCTAATTGATTACATTTAATGTTTATTGTTCACTTTTAACACTGAATTGAATTAACTTCACTATTAAACTAACTTTACTTAAAGATAGATTACATATATATTCGTAACATCACGGTACTAAACACGAACACAGAAACATACATTAGTGACCTGGAATGTTAGAGTTATGGGAAACATACACTGTGTGCGTGACAGAGAGTTAAACCCATGTTAAACAACCTCATGGGAGTACAGGATGCCCTATCTGTGCTAGGTAACAGGAGATAAACTGGAGAACAATCAGACACTGTAAGCACAGATGGGTGGCGTGACTTTGGACTATTTCAATTGGTTCGAGATGAATTTGAGCGACCTTGGAATGTATACTTTTGCCTATAAAACCTCTAATCTGTGAGCTCACTGTTATCTCTTTGCTCACAGACTTCACTGTGTGTAAACCAGATCATTTCATTCTCTGTGCAGAGAAATAAAGCAAGACAAAGACAAATTTGCTGGACTCTTTATTTTTCAGTCTTCACATAATTCTGAGTTGAAAATTCCACGACAGGCTCAAAAAGCTCAATTTGCTTAGTTTTTGGCTTCTTTGGTCAGAAATGCTCTGTTAGTAATTCTAAGCAAACCAACTCAAAACAAGCCCAGATATGCTTTAAAACGTGTTTCTCAGTGAGAGAAAGCATTTTGAAGCTGTTTCAATGCAGAATAAAGATTTTCAGTGTGTTTCTACTATTAGACACAAAAAGTCATTTCATGGCTCAAAAAGCTCAATTTGCTTAGTTTTTTGCTTCTATGGTCAGAAATGCTGTTTTAGTAATTCTAAGCAAACCAACTCAAAACAAGCCCAGATATGCTTTAAAACATGTTTCTCAGTGAGAGAAAGCATTTTGAAACTGTTTCAATGCAGAATAAAGATTTTCAGTGTGTTTCTACTATTAGACACAGAAAGTCATTTCATGGCTCAAAAAGCTCAATTTGCTTAGTTTTTTGCTTCTATGGTCAGAAATGCTGTTTTAGTAATTCTAAAGCAAACCAACTCAAAACAAGCCCAGATATGCTTTAAAACATGTTTCTCAGTGAGAAAGCATTTTGAAACTGTTTCAATGCAGAATAAAGATTTTCAGTGTGTTTCTACTATTAGACACAGAAAGTCATTTCAAGGGCTCAAAAAGCTCAATTTGCTTAGTTTTTGGCTTCTATGGTCAGAAATGCTGTTTTAGTAATTCTAAGCAAATCAACTCAAAACAAGCCCAGATATGCTTTAAAACGTGTTTCTCAGTGAGAGAAAGCATTTTGAAGCAGTTTCAATGCAGAGTAAAGATTTTCAGTGTGTTTCTACTATTAGACACAAAAAGTCATTTCAGGGCTCAAAAAGCTCAGTTTGCTTAGTTTTTGGCTTCTATGGTCAGAAATGCTGTTTTAGTAATTCTAAGCAAACCAACTCAAAACAAGCCCAGATATGCTTTAAAACGTGTTTCTCAGTGAGAGAAAGCATTTTGAAGCAGTTTCAATGCAGAATAAAGATTTTGAGTGTGTTTCTACTATTAGACACAAAAAGTCATTTCAGAGCTCAAAAAGCTCAATTTGCTTAGTTTTTGGCTTCTATGGTCAGAAATGCTCTATTAGTAATTCTAAGCAAACCAACTCAAAACAAAGCCCAGATATGCTTTAAAACGTGTTTCTCAGTGAGAGAAAGCATTTTGAAGCAGTTTCAATGTAGAATAAAGATTTTCAGTGTGTTTCTACTATTAGACTCAAAAAGTCATTTCAGGGCTCAAAAAGCTCAATTTGCTTAGTTTTTGGCTTCTATGGTCAGAAATGCTGTTTTAGTAATTGTAAGCAAACCAACTCAAAACAAGCCCAGATATGCTTTAAAACGTGTTTCTCAGTGAGAGAAACATTTGAAGCAGTTTTAATGCAGAATAAAGATTTTCAGTGTGTTTCTAATATTAGACACAAAAAGTCATTTCAGGGCTCAAAAAGCTCAATTTGCTTAGTTCCTCTTCAGGAACTCAGGCTGCGTCTGGCGCTTTGGGAGCGCCCTCAGCGTGCGCCGTTCTGAACCACGTGTAAAGTCTGTCCAATGGAGGGAGCGGCGTCATGGGCGAGATAGCGTCGCCGACCAGGAAGTATAAAGTGGCGCTCTGCGATGCCGGCACCAGCTTTCTGCGTTCAGTAAGCGCTACGTGTTATTGTTTGTCTATTTGCTGTCTGTTTGTCTAGCTTAAAAGAAATATTATGGCTGATGATCAGAGTGTAAAGAGAAATCTGGCGAAACACGCTGGTGTTCCGTCGCGTTTCAAGCGTGTGCTGATCCCTGCCCTCGTTATATCACGGGTGGGGACACACACAGCTTGTGCGTGGCGTGCCTGGGAGGCGAGCACGCGGCGTCAGCCCTCGAGGGGACTGATTGTCGCATTGTTTGCAGCTACCGCTGCGAACACTCCGCCCGGAGGTCTCTCTTTCACGAGGAGACTTCACCAGCGTCCCCAGGGTGCGGGACCGCTTCCGCCGAGGCGGGCGGCGAGCATACGCGTCTGGGGATCGCAACTTCGATCTGGCGGAGGAGATGGAGGCGGGCTCGTCCCTTTCTCCGCCGAGTCCGCCAGATCGGCGCTCAATCCGTGGGTCGAAGCCCGTACTCCGGCTTCCCGGCCACGGGAGGCGTCCACTCGCGCTCACTCTTCCTCCGAGGAGGTTGATGTTGGCGTGGTGGGCGATGCGCCATTGCACACGCCACAATATGAGGAGCTCTTAGAGGTGGTAACTCGTGCGGTTGCCAAATTAAACATCGATTGGCCCGCCGAGCGTCACGCTGAGCCTCAGAAATCTAAATTGGATGAAAGGTTTCTGAGAGCGAAGCAGCCACCTCTGAGGCGGAGCCTTCCATTCTTCCCAGACCTCCACAGTGAGCTGTCGAGGTCCTGGGGAAGGCCGTACTCCGCTCGTGTTTTCTCCCCACCGCTGCTAGTCATTACGGTAATGTGGGCGGGAGTCGCGGAGTGCGGCTATAAAGCGATGCCCGGGTAGAGCAGTCTCTGGCTACCTATCTGTCCCCGGTGCGGCATCGTCTTTGAAGGCTCGACCTTACCATCAAGGCCGCTGAGAACAACGTCGGCTTTGATGGCTAAGAAATCTGTGACAGCAGGATTGGCTGGGGCTTGCATGCACACTATGGCGGTGTTGCAGGCATACCAAGCCGACCTGCTGAAAGAGATTGATGAGGAGAGGGGTCAGGTCCGATGACATCGCAGAACTGCGTCGGACGGCTGACCTCTGCCTCCGCGTCACTAAGAGACCGCCCGTGCTGTAGGGCGGTCTATATCATCCCTTGTGGCGCGGAGAGGCATCTCTGGCTGACCCTGTCCGACATGAAAGAGCGGGACAGGGTCTGCCTGTTGAGCCGCCCCTGCAGCCTTCTGGCCTATTCGGCGACTCCGTTAATGAGGTCGTCGATAGGTACCAGGAGGCCCGTAAACAGGCGGCGGCGTTCAGAGTTTCCTCCCACGTCGATCTCAGGGGGCATCGGGGCGAGAGATGCCCCACGCGTGCCAGCTCTCATATAGGCATGTGCAAAAACAGAGCGTCGCCTCTCGTTCCCCCTAAAAACAGCAGGGGCGGCGGCGGCGCTCTGGGCGGGGCTTCGGTCCTAAAGACCTGAGGGCCTTTTTGGACAGGAAGTCCACGGCCAGAAGCCCTGATATGAGTGGCTCAGGGCATCTGAGGGCTGCCTCCTGGGAGGATCAGTTTATGCCTTGTCAGGCGGCACCCGTTCCTCCTCAGGGCCCTCAGGGAGTAACTCCGCTATCTCTGCCCTCGTGCCAGAGTGCGGAGGCTTCCACTGCGTTCCCCAGCCGGATTCACCCGAGGGTGCGTCACGGCCGGAGAGCGCTTCCCCTGCGAGGTCCCGTTTACAGCTAGCCCGTTGTCTGCCTGCCGGTCAACCGTTTCAGGCCACCGGGTTACCTGTATCTCACACACCAGAGGTCAGCCTCGAGAGGCTGATTCCCTTAATAGATTATTTAGCAGCGTGAAACTTCTGCCAAATGTATCTCAATGGGTCATACTAACGATAGAGAAAGGCTATCAATTCAGTTCGGTTTTCCACCACCGACATTCAGGGGGAGTCACACCGACAGTAGTCGGCCCCAGCAGGCTCTGGTGATGGAACAGGAAGTAAGATCCTGCTCAGGAAGGAGGCCATCGAGGTGGTCCCTCCTCATGCTGTGGAATCTGGGTTTTACAGCCGCTACTTCATTGTTCCAAGAAAGGACGGGGGTTGCGTCCTATCCTAGATCTGAGGTCTTGAACCGCTCAGTCAGCAGACTGAAGTTCAAAATGCTTACCATCAAGCATGTGGTGACTCAAATCAGATCCGAGGACTGGTTTGTCAACATAGATCTGAAAAGCGCATACTTCCATATATCCATCCTTCCTCAACACAGGAAGTTTCTGAGGTTCGCTTTCGGGCGTAGCATACCAATATCAGTACTTCCGTTCGGCCTAGCACTCTCACCCCCGCACATTTACGAAGTGTATGGATGCAGCTCTGGCTCCACTGAGACTCCAGGGCATCCGCATACTCAATTATATCGGCGATTGGTTGATATTAGCTCAATCAGAGCAGATGGCAGTTCAACATCGAGATGTTGTTCTGTCTCACATGGGGAGCTGGGTTTGAGACTGAGCGCCAAGAAGAGTGTATTGCGTCCCGCTCAGAGGACCACATACCTAGGCGTGGTGTGGGATTAGACCACAATGTGGGCACGCTTGTCTCCTGCCCGTGTGCAGTCAATCCTCATGTCAGTCGAGAGAGAGTCAGGAAGGCCAGTCATTCACTGTCAAGCAGTATCAGAGACTGTTGGGCCTGATGGCAGCTCGTCCAACGTGATACCCTTTGGCCTGCTGTACATGAGACCCCTACAGTGGTGGCTCAGGACCAAGGGGTTCTCCCGAGAAACCCACTCCGCCAAAATCAAAGTGTCACGCCGTGCAGTTCGGGCCTTAGACTTGTGGAGAAAGCCTTGGTTCCTGAATCAGGGCCCAAGGTTAGGAGCTCTATGTCGCGGACCTCCCTTGCGACAGATGCATCCCTAACCGGTTGGGGCGCAGTATTGAGCAGGCGCCCGGCCCACGGTCTGTGGAGCGATCACCACCAGGGTGGCATATCAATCTGCTAGAGATGTTAGCGGTATTTCGTGCTTTGAAGCACTTTCTCCCAGACCTGAGAGGTCACCATGTGTTGGTGCACACCGACAACACAGCGGTGGTCTCTTACATCAACCACCAGGGAGGTCTGCGTTCGCGCCCTTGAACAAGCTGGCGCACCAGATCCTGTGTGGTCCCAGGACAAAATCTGCTCGCTGAGAGCGATCTACATCCTGGGCATCTCAATGCGAGGAGCCGACACCCTGTCGAGACAGGGGGTTGAGGCCGGGGAATGGATGCTCACCCGGCGTGGTGAAGCAGATCTGGTCGAATTTTACCAGGCAGAGGTGGACCTCTTTGCTTCTCGAGGAATGCACAATGTCCCCTCTGGTTCTCTCTAGTTCATCCAGCTCCCCTGGGACTGGATGCCATATCTGAGCGTGGCCAGGCGTCGCCTGTACGCATTTCTCCCCGATTGCCCTGCTCCCGGGGTTCTGGCGGGAAGTGTCGCCAGGGCGGAGTCAGACTACTGTTGGTAGCCCCGTTCTGGCGGGCGAGTATGGTTTGCGGACCTCATCGGCCTAGTAGGCGGTCATCCGTGGGAGATCCCCTGAGGCGGATCTACTCTCTCAGGCGGGGAACAATAGTTCACCCCTCGCCGGAGTTATTGAAGCTGTGGGTGTGCCCCTGAGGGGCTCAACTCATAGCCTCTGGTCTTTCAGCTGAGGTTGTTGAGACCATCCTCCAATCCAGAGCTCCTCTACGAGGAGGGCGTGTATGCCAGGAGGTGGGAAATGTTCACTTCCTGGTGTGGAGATCGCCACTTAAACCCAGTTAACTGCCCAGTAGGTTCAGTGCTGGAGTTCCTTCAGGCGAGATTCTCCACGGGTTATCCCACTCCACCCTAAAGGTCTACGTGGCAGCTATATCTGCATATCATGACCCTATTGGTGGCCACTCAGTGGGTAAACACCCATTAGTTACACGATTCCTCCACGGTGTGCTGAGGCTGAGACCTCAGTGCGGACCAGAATTCCCCTGGGATTTGGTTGTGGTGTTAGAGGCTCTGTGTAAGGCACCCTTGAGCCCCTCGAAGAGGTTCCTTACCGGTCTTATCTTTTAAGACAGCATTTCTCCTTGCCATCACCTCTCTGCGGAGGGTGGGAGATCTGCAGGCCCTCTCAGTGGCCCCTACTCACCTGGACTTTGCCCCAGGCATGTCCAAGGCTTTTATACCCACAGTGGGTTATACACCTAAAGTGCCCTCTGTTACACCACAGCCGATCGTACTGCAGGCCTTCTGTCCTCCCCTTCCAGGATCCAGACCAGCGGAAGTTCAACTGCATGTGTCCAGTGCGAGCACTGGACACTTATGTCTTGCAAGGACTGCGTCTCTGCGGAGAGTCGGACCAATTACTTATTTGTTTTGGTCCGACAATGCGAGAGTGGCGCTGCCGCTAAGCGGACTGTTAGCAGGTGGATAGTTGAGGCTATCCACCTGGCCTATGAAGCCTCTGCACTCCCATGCCCTCTGGGGTCAGGCGCACTCTACAAAGGTATGGCGGCCTCTAAGGCCTATCTTGCCAGTGTCCCCTGGGGACATCTGCAACGCTGCGGGGTGGTCCCACGCCTCCACTTTGCCCGGTTTTACAACTTGGACATGAGGGGCTGCTCCTGGCTCCTCTGTCCTTTCTGATGGGTGGTCTGAGGACCCCGTTTCAGGCAGGGCCTTGGAAATATGGCGGCGTGGGCATCTCGTTCCCAAAGCGTTTGTGGCGCAGCTCTCGAGTTCCTGAAGGGCGTCTCAGGTTGCGTATGTAACCATGGTTCCTCTAGGGGCGAGGCGCTGCGTCGATGCCATACTTCCCGCACCCCTGCGGTGCGCTTACTTCACTACGAGGCTGGTGCGGCATCGCAGAAGCGTCACTTTATACTTCCTGGTCGTGGCGTCATCTCGTCCATGGCGTCGCTCCCTCCATTGGACAGACTTTACCGTGGTTCAGAAGCGGCGCACGCTGAAGGCGTTCCCAAAGCGTTTGTGGCGCATGGCGTCTGCGTTCCTAGAGGAACCATGGTTACATACGTAACCTGAGACGTTTTTGGCTTCTATGGTCAGAAATGCTGTTTTAGTAATTGTAAGCAAACCAACTAAAAACAAAGCCCAGATATGCTTTTAAAGCGTGTTTCTCAGTGAGAAAGCATTTTGAAGCTGTTTCAATGCAGAATAAAGATTTTCAGTGTGTTTCTACTATTAGACACAAAAAGTCATTTCAGGGCTCAAAAGCTCAGTTTGCTTAGTTTTTGGCTTCTATTGGTCAGAAATGCTGTTTTAGTAATTCTAAGCAAACCAACTAAAAACAAAGCCCAGATATGCTTTAAAACGTGTTTCTCAGTGAGAGAAAGCATTTTGAAGCAGTTTCAATGCAGAATAAAGATTTTGAGTTTGTTTCTACTATTAGACTCAAAAAGTCATTTCTGGGCTCAAAAAGCTCAATTTGCTTAGTTTTTGGCTTCTATGGTCAGAAATGCTGTTTTAGTAATTCTAAGCATACCAACTCAAAACAAGCCCAGATATGCTTTAAAACGTGTTTCTCAGTGAGAGAAAGGATTTTGAAGCTGTTTCAATGCAGAAAAAAGATTTTCAGTGTGTTTCTACTATTAGACACAAAAGTCATTTTCAGGGCTCAAAAAGCTCAATTTGCTTAGTTTTTGGCTTCTATGGTCAGAAATGCTGTTTTAGTAATTGTAAGCAAACCAACTAAAAACAAAGCCCAGATATGCTTTAAAACGTGTTTCTCAGTGAGAGAAAGCATTTTGAAGCAGTTTCAATGCAGAATAAAGATTTTGAGTGTGTTTCTACTACTAGACACAAAAAGTCATTTCAGGGCTCAAAAAGCTCAATTTGCTTAGTTTTTTGGCTTCTATGGTCAGAAATGCTGTTTTAGTAATTCTAAAGCAAACCAACTCAAAAACAAGCCCAGATATGCTTTAAAGCGTGTTTTTCTCAGTGAGAAAGCATTTTGAAACAGTTTCAATGCAGACTAAAGATTTTCAGTGTGTTTCTACTATTAGACACAAAAAGTCATTTCAGGGCTCAAAAGCTCAATTTGTAGTTCCTCTTCAGGAACTCGAGGCTGCGTCACTGGCGCTTTGGGAGCGCCGGCGTGAGCCGTTCTGAACCACGTGTGAAATCTGTCCAATGGAGGAGGCGGCGTCATGGGCGAGATAGCGTCGCGGACCAGGAAGTATAAAGTGGCGCTCTGCGATGCGGCACCAGCTTTCTGCTGTTCAGTAAGCGCTACGTGTTATTTTGTATTGTCTATTTGCTGTCTGTTTGTCCAGCTTAAATATTGTGTTATGGCTGATATTCAGGGTGCTAGAGGAAATTTAAAGCGAAACACGCTGGTGATCCGTCGCGTTTCAAGCGGTGTGCTGATCCCTGCCCTCGTTATATCACGGGTGGGGACACACACAGCTTGTGCGTGGCGTGCCTGGGAGGCGGAGCGCGGCGTCAGCCCTCGAGGACTGATTGTCGCATTGTTTGCAGCTACCGCTGCGAACCTCCGCTCCCGGAGGTCTCTCTTTCACGAGGAGACTTCACCAGCGTCCCCAGAAGTGCGGGACCGCTTCCGCCGGCGGGCGGCGAGCGCGCGTCTGGGGATCGCAGCTTCGATCTGGCGGAGGAGATGGAGGCGGGCTCGTCCCTTTCCTCCGGAGTCCGCCAGATCGGCGCTCAATCCGTGGGTCGAAGCCCGTACTCCGGCTTCTTCGCCCGCACGGGAGGCGTCCACTCGCTCACTCTTCCTCCGAGGAGGTTGATGTTGGCGTGGTGGGCGATGCGCCATTGCACACGCCACAATATGAGGAGCTCTTAGAGGTGGTAACTCGTGCGGTTGCCAAATTAAACATCGATTGGCCCGCCGGCGTCGCTGAGCCTCAGAAATCTAAATTGGATGAAAGGTTTCTGAGGCGAAGCAGCCACCTCTGAGACGGAGCCTTCCATTCTTCCCAGACCTCCACAGTGAGCTGTCGAGGTCCTGGGGAAACCACGTACTCCGCTCGTGTTTTCTCCCCCCGCTGCTAGTCATTCACGGTAATGTGGCGGGAGTCGCGGAAGAGTGCGGCTATAAAGCGATGCCCGGGTAGAGCAGTCTCTGGCTACCTATCTGTCCCCGGTGCGGCATCGTCTTTGAAGGCTCCGACCTTACCATCAAGGCCGCTGAGAACAACGTCGGCTTTGATGGCTAAGAAGTCTGTGGCAGCAGGATTGGCTGGGGCTTGCATGCACACTATGGCGGTGTTGCAGGCATACCAAGCCGACCTGCTGAAAGAGATTGATGAGGAGAGGGGTCAGGTCCGATGACATCGCAGAACTGCGTCGGACGGCTGACCTCTGCCTCGCGTCACTAAGGAGACCGCCCGTGCTGTAGGGCGGTCTATGTCATCCCTTGTGGCGCGAGAGGCATCTCTGGCTGACCCTGTCCGACATGAAAAGCGGGACAGGGTCTGCCTGTGGGCGCCCCTGCAGCCTTCTGGCCTGTTCGGCGACTCCGTTAATGAGGTCGTCGATAGGTACCAGGAGGCCCGTAAACTGGCGGCGGCGTTCAAGAGTTTCCTCCACGTCGATCTCAGGGGGCATCGGGACGAGAGATGCCCCCACCGCGTGCCAGCTCCTCATATAGGCATGTGCAAAAACAGAGCGTCGCCTCTCGTTCCCCCCCTTAAAAACAGCAGGGCGGCGGCGCTCTGGGCGGGGGCTTCGGTCCTAAAGACCTGAGGGCCTTTTGGACAGGAAGTCCACGGCCAAGAAGCCCCTGATATGAGTGGCTCAGGGCTTCTGAGGCTGCCCCTCCTGGGGAGGATCAGTTTATGCGGGTCAGGCGGCACCGTTCCTCCTCAGGGCCCTCGGGAGTAACTCCGCTATCTCTGCCCTCGTGCCAGAGTGCGGAGGCTTCAACACGTTTCCCCAGCCGGATTCACCCGAGGGTGCGTCACGGCCGGGGAACGCGCTTCCCCTGCGGGGGTCCCGTTTACAGCTAGCCCGTTGTCTGCCTGCCGGTCAACCGTTTCAGGCCACCGGGTTACCTGTATCTCACACACCAGAGGTCAGCCTCGAGAGGCTGATTCCCTTAGTAGATTATTTGTAGCGTGGAAACTTCTGCCAAATGTATCTCAATGGGTCATACTAACGATAGAAAGGCTATCGAATTCAGTTCGGTTTTCCACCACCGACATTCAGGAGTCACACCGACAGTAGTCGGCCCCCAGCAGGCTCTGGTGATGGAACAGGAAGTAAGATCCCTGCTCAGGAAGGAGGCCATCGAGGTGGTCCCTCCTCATGCTGTGGAATCTGGGTTTTACAGCCGCTACTTCATTGTTCCAAAGAAGGACGGGGTTGCGTCCTATCCTAGATCTGAGGTCTTGAACGCTCAGTCAGCAGACTGAAGTTCAAAATGCTTACCATCAAGCATGTGGTGACTCAAATCAGATCCGAGGACTGGTTTGTCAACATAGATCTGAAAGGCGCATACTTCCATATATCCATCCTTCCTCAACACAGGAAGTTTCTGAGGTTCGCTTTGGGCGTAGCATACCAATATCAGTACTTCCGTCCGGCCTAGCACTCTCACCCGCACATTTACGAAGTGTATGGATGCAGCTCTGGCTCCACTGAGACTCCAGGGCATCCGCATACTCAATTATATCGACGATTGGTTGATATTAGCTCAATCAGAGCAGATGGCAGTTCAACATCGAGATGTTGTTCTGTCTCACATGGGAGCTGGGTTTGAGACTGAGCGCCAAGAAGAGTGTATTGCGTCCCGCTCAGAGGACCACATACCTAGGCGTGGTGTGGGATTCGACCACAATGTGGGCACGCTTGTCTCCTGCCCGTGTGCAGTCAATCCTCATGTCAGTCGAGAGAGTCAGGAAGGCCAGTCATTCACTGTCAAGCAGTATCAGAGACTGTTGGGCCTGATGGCAGCTCGTCCAACGTGATACCCTTTGGCCTGCTGTACATGAGACCCCTACAGTGGTGGCTCAGGACCAAGGGAGTTCTCCCGGAAACCCACTCCGCAAAATCAAAGTGTCACGCCGTGCAGTTCGGGCCTTAGACTTGTGGAGAAAGCCTTGGATTTCCTGAATCAGGGCCCAAGGTTAGAGGAGCTCTATGTCGCGGACCTCCCTTGCGACAGATGCATCCCTAACCGGTTGGGGCGCAGTATTGAGCAGGCGCCCGGCCCACGGTCTGTGGGCGATCACCACCAGGGGTGGCATATCAATCTGCTAGAGATGTTAGCGGTATTTCGTGCTTTGAAGCACTTTCTCCCAGACCTGAGAGGTCACCATGTGTTGGTGCACACCGACAACACAGCGGTGGTCTCTTACATCAACCACCAGGGAGGTCTGCGTTCGCGCCCCTTGAAAAAGCTGGCGCACCAGATCCTTGTGTGGTCCCAGGACGAAATCTGCTCGCTGAGAGCGATCTACATCCCTGGGCATCTCAATACGGGAGCCGACACCCTGTCGAGACAGGGGTTGAGGCCGGGGAATGGATGCTTCACCCGGCGTGGTGAAGCAGATCTGGTCGAGATTTTACCAGGCAGAGGTGGACCTCTTTGCTTCTCGAGGAATGCACAATGTCCCCTCTGGTTCTCTCTAGTTCATCCAGCTCCCCTGGGACTGGATGCCATGTCTGGCGTGGCCAGGGGCGTCGCCTGTCACGCATTTCCCGATTGCCCTGCTCCCGGGGTTCTGGCGAGAGTGCGCCAGGGCGGAGTCAGACTACTGTTGGTAGCCCCGTTCTGGCCGGGCCGAGTATGGTTTGCGGACCTCATCGGCCTAGTAGGCGGTCATCCGTGGGAGATCCCCTGAGGCCGGATCTACTCTCTCAGGGCGGGGAACAATAGTTCACCCTCGCCCGGAGTTGTTGAAGCTGTGGGTGTGGCCCCTGAGGGGCTCAACTCATAGCCTCTGGTCTTTCAGCTGAGGTTGTTGAGACCATCCTCCAATCCAGAGCTCCCTCTACGAGGAGCGTGTATGCCAGGAGGTGGAAATGTTCACTTCCTGGTGTGGAGATCGCCACTTAAACCCAGTTAACTGCCCAGTAGGTTCAGTGCTGGAGTTCCTTCAGGCGAGATTCTCCACGGGTTATCCCACTCCACCCTAAAGGTCTACGTGGCAGCTATATCTGCATATCATGACCCTATTGGTGGCCACTCAGTGGGTAAACACCCATTAGTTACACGATTCCTCCACGGTGTGCTGAGGCTGAGACCTCCAGTGCGGACCAGAATTCCCCTGGGATTTGGTTGTGGTGTTAGAGGCTCTGTGTAAGGCACCCTTCAGGAGCCCTCGAAGAGGGTTTCCTTACCGGTCTTATCTTTTAAGACAGCATTTCTCCTTGCCATCACCTCTCTGCGGAGGGTGGGAGATCTGCAGGCCCTCTCAGTGGCCCCTACTCACCTGGACTTTGCCCCAGGCATGTCCAAGGCTTTTTATACCCACGAGTGGGTTATACACCTAAAGTGCCCTCTGTTACACCACAGCCGATCGTACTGCAGGCCTTCTGTCCTCCCCTTCCAGGATCCAGACCAGCGGAAGTTCAACTGCATGTGTCCAGTGCGAGCACTGGACACTTATGTGCGCAGGACTGCGTCTCTGCGGAGGTCGGACCAATTACTTATTTGTTTTGGTCCGACAAATAGGGGTGGCGCTGCCGCTAAGCGGACTGTTAGCAGGTGGATAGTTGAGGCTATCCACCTGGCCTATAAACCTCTGCACTCCCATGCCCTCTCGGGGTCAGGCGCACTCTACAAGGGTATGGCGGCCTCTAAGGCCTATCTTAGCGGTGTCCCCTCGGGGACATCTGCAACGCTCTTGAGGTGGTCCACGCCCTCCACTTTGCCCGGTTTTACAACTTGGACATGAGGGCTGCTCCTGGCTCCTCTGTCCTTTCCTGATGGGTGGTCTGAGGACCCCGTTTCAGGCAGGGCCTTGGAAATATGGCGGCGTGGGCATCTCGTTCCCAAAGCGTTTGTGGCGCAGCTCGAGTTCCTGAAGAGGCGTCTCAGAATTCGAATGTAACCATGGTTCCTCTAGAGAGCGAGGCGCTGCGTCCGATGCCATACTTCCGCACCCCTGCGGCGCTTACTTCACTCACGAGGCTGGTGCCGGCATCAGAGCGTCACTTTATACTTCCTGGTCGGCGGCGTCATCTCGTCCATGGCGTCGCTCCCCTCCATTGGACAGACTTTACACGTGGTTCAGAGCGGGCGCACGCTGAAGGCGTTCCCAAAGCGTTTGTGACGCAGCGTCTCGGATCCTAGAGGAACCATGGTTATCACGTAACCTGAGACGTTTTGGCTTCTATGGTCAGAAATGCTGTTTTAGTAATTGTAAGCAAACCAACTAAAAACAAAGCCCAGATATGCTTTAAAACGTGTTTCTCAGTGAGAGAAAGCATTTTGAAGCTGTTTCAATGCAGAATAAAGATTTTCAGTGTGTTTCTACTATTAGACACAAAAAGTCATTTCAGGGCTCAGAAAAGCTCAGTTTGCTTAGTTTTTGGCTTCTATGGTCAGAAATGCTGTTTTAGTAATTCTAAGCAAACCAACTAAAAACAAGCCCAGATATGCTTTAAAACGTGTTTCTCAGTGAGAGAAAGCATTTTGAAGCAGTTTCAATGCAGAATAAAGATTTTCAGTGTGTTTCTACTATTAGACACAAAAAGTCATTTCAGGGCTCAAAAAGCTCAATTTGCTTAGTTTTTGGCTTCTATGGTCAGAAATGCTGTTTTAGTAATTCTAAGCAAACCAACTCAAAACAAGCCCAGATATGCTTTAAAACGTGTTTCTCAGTGAGAGAAAGCATTTTGAAGCAGTTTCAATGCAGAATAAAGATTTTCAGTGTGTTTCTACTATTAGACACAAAAAGTCATTTCAGGGCTCAAAAGCTCAATTTGCTTAGTTTTTGGCTTCTATGGTCAGAAATGCTGTTTTAGTAATTCTAAGCAAACCAACTCAAAACAAAGCCCAGATATGCTTTAAAACGTGTTTCTCAGTGAGAGAAAGCATTTTGAAGCAGTTTCAATGCAGAATAAAGATTTTCAGTGTGTTTCTACTATTAGACACAAAAAGTCATTTCAGGGCTCAAAAGCTCAATTTGCTTAGTTTTTGGCTTCTATGGTCAGAAATGCTGTTTTAGTAATTCTAAGCAAACCAACTCAAAACAAGCCCAGATATGCTTTAAAACGTGTTTCTCAGTGAGAGAAAGCATTTTGAAGCAGTTTCAATGCAGAATAAAGATTTTCAGTGTGTTTCTACTATTAGACACAAAAAGTCATTTCAGGGCTCAAAAGCTCAATTTGCTTAGTTCCTCTTCAGGAACTCGAGCTGCGTCACAAGCGCTTTGGGAGCGCCTTCAGCGTGCGCCGTTCTGAACCACGTGTAAAGTCTGTCCAATGGAGGCGGCGTCATGGGCGAGATGGCGTCGCCGACCAGGAAGTATAAAGTGGCGCTCTGCGATGCGGCACCAGCTTTCTGCGTTCAGTAAAGCGCTACGTGTTATTTGTTTGTCTATTTGCTGTCTGTTTGTCTAGCTTAAAGAAATATTATGGCTGATGATCAGAGTGTAAGAGAGGAAATCTAAAAGCGAAACACGCTGGTGTTCCGTCGCGTTTCAAGCGGTGTGCTGATCCCTGCCCTCGTTATATCACGGGTGGGGACACACACAGCTTGTGCGTGGCGTGCCTGGGAGGCGAGCACGCGGCGTCAGCCCTCGAGGACTGATTGTCGCATTGTTTGCAGCTACCGCTGCGAACACTCCGCTCGGAGTCTCTCTTTCACGAGGGACTTCACCAGCGTCCCCAGAAGTGCGGGACCGCTTCCGCCCGGCGGGCGGCGAGCGCGCGTCTGGGGATCGCAACTTTCGATCTGGCGGAGGAGATGGAGGCGGGCTCGTCCCTTTCTCCATCGGAGTCCGCCAGATCGGCGCTCAATCCCGTGGGTCGAAGCCCGTACTCCGGCTTCGCCCGGCCCGCGGGGAGAGGCGTCCACTCGCGCTCACTCTTCCTCCGAGGAGGTTGATGTTGGCGTGGTGGGCGATGCGCCATTACACACGCCACAATATGAGGAGCTCTTAGAGGTGGTAACTCGTGCGGTTGCCAAATTAAACATCGATTGGCCCGCCGAGCGATACGCTGAGCCTCAGAAATCTAAATTGGATGAAAGGTTTCTGAGGCGAAGCAGCCACCTCTGAGGCGGAGCCTTCCATTCTTCCCAGACCTCCACAGTGAGCTGTCGAGGTCCTGGGGAAAACGATACTCCGCTCGTGTTTTCTCCCCACCGCTGCTAGTCATTACGGTAATGTGGCGGGAGTCGCGGAGTGCGGCTATAAGCGATGCCCGGGTAGAGCAGTCTCTGGCTACCTATCTGTCCCCCGGTGCGGCATCGTCTTTGAAGGCTCCGACCTTACCATCAAGGCCGCTGAGAACAACGTCGGCTTTGATGGCTAAAGTCTGCGGCAGCAGGATTGGCTGGGGCTTGCATGCACACTATGGCGGTGTTGCAGGCATACCAAGCCGACCTGCTGAAAAGAGATTGATGAGGAGAGGGGTCAGGTCGATGACATCGCAGAACTGCGTCGGACGGCTGACCTCTGCCTCAGCGTCACTAAGGAGACCGCCCGTGCTGTAGGAGGCGGTCTATGTCATCCCTTGTGGCGCGGAGAGGCATCTCTGGCTGACCCTGTCCGACATGAAAGAGCGGGACAGGGTCTGCCTGTTGGGCGCCCCTGCAGCCTTCTGGCCTGTTCGGCGACTCCGTTAATGAGGTCGTCGATAGGTACCAGGAGCCCGTAAACAGGCGGCGGCGTTCAGAGTTTTCTCCCACGTCGATCTCAGGGGGCATCGGGGCGAGAGATGCCCCACCGCGTGCCAGCTCCTCATATAGGCATGTGCAAAAACAGAGCGTCGCCTCTCGTTCCCCTAAAAAACAGCAGGGGCGGCGGCGCTCTGGGCGAGGGCTTCGGTCCTAAAGACCTGAGGGCCTTTTGGACAGGAAGTCCACGGCCAGAAGCCCTGATATGAGTGGCTCAGGGCTTCTGAGGGCTGCCCCTCCTGGGGAGGATCAGTTTATGCCGGGTCAGACGGCACCCGTTCCTCCTCAGGGCCCTCAGGGAGTAACTCCGCTATCTCTGCCCTCGTGCCAGAGTGCGGAGGCTTCCAGCACGTTTCCCCAGCGGATTCACCCGGTGCGTCACGGCGGGAGCGCGCTTCCCCTGCGGGGTCCCGTTTACAGCTAGCCCGTTGTCTGCCTGCGGTCAACCGTTTCAGGCCACCGGGTTACCTGTATCTCACACACCAGAGGTCAGCCTCGAGAGGCTGATTCCCTTAGTAGATTATTTAGCAGCGTGGAAACTTCTGCCAAATGTATCTCAATGGGTCATACTAACGATAGAGAAAGGCTATCGAATTCAGTTCGGTTTTCCACCACCGACATTCAGAAGTCACACCGACAGTAGTCGGCCCCAGCAGGCTCTGGTGATGGAACAGGAAGTAAGATCCCTGCTCAGGAAGGAGGCCATCGAGGTGGTCCCTCCTCATGCTGTGGAATCTGGGTTTTACAGCCGCTACTTCATTGTTCCAAAGAAGGACGGGGGGTTGCGTCCTATCCTAGATCTGAGGGTCTTGAACCGCTCAGTCAGCAGACTGAAGTTCAAAATGCTTACCATCAAGCATGTGGTGACTCAAATCAGATCCGAGGACTGGTTTGTCAACATAGATCTGAAAGAGCGCATACTTCCATATATCCATCCTTCCTCAACACAGGAAGTTTCTGAGGTTCGCTTTGGGCGTAGCATACCAATGCTCAGTACTTCCGTTCGGCCTAGCACTCTCACCCGCACATTTACGAAGTGTATGGATGCAGCTCTGGCTCCACTGAGACTCCAGGGCATCCGCATACTCAATTATATCGACGATTGGTTGATATTAGCTCAATCAGAGCAGATGGCAGTTCAACATCGAGATGTTGTTCTGTCTCACATGGGGGAGCTGGGTTTGAGACTGAGCGCCAAGAAGAGTGTATTGCGTCCCGCTCAGAGGACCACATACCTAGGCGTGGTGTGGGATTCGACCACAATGTGGGCACGCTTGTCTCCTGCCCGTGTGCAGTCAATCCTCATGTCAGTCGAGAGAGTCAGGAAGGCCAGTCATTCACTGTCAAGCAGTATCAGAGACTGTTGGGCCTGATGGCAGCTGCGTCCAGCGTGATACCCTTTGGCCTGCTGTACATGAGACCCCTACAGTGGTGGCTCAGGACCAAGGGGTTCTCCCGAGAAACCCACTCCGCAAAATCAAAGTGTCACGCCCGTGCAGTTCGGGCCTTAGACTTGTGGAGAAAGCCTTGGTTCCTGAATCAGGGCCCAAGGTTAGGAGCTCTATGTCGCGGACCTCCCTTGCGACAGATGCATCCCTAACCGGTTGGGGCGCAGTATTGAGCAGGCGCCCGGCCCACGGTCTGTGGGCGATCACCACCAGGGTGGCATATCAATCTGCTAGAGATGTTAGCGGTATTTCGTGCTTTGAAGCACTTTCTCCCAGACCTGAGAGGTCACCATGTGTTGGTGCACACCGACAACACAGCGGTGGTCTCTTACATCAACCACCAGGAGGTCTGCGTTCGCGCCCCTTGAACAAGCTGGCGCACCAGATCCTTGTGTGGTCCCAGGACAAAATCTGCTCGCTGAGAGCGATCTACATCCTGGGCATCTCAATGCGAGGAGCCGACACCCTGTCGAGACAGGGGTTGAGGCCGGGGAATGGATGCTTCACCCGGCGTGGTGAAGCAGATCTGGTCGAGATTTTACCAGGCAGAGGTGGACCTCTTTGCTTCTCGAGGAATGCACAATGTCCCCTCTGGTTCTCTCTAGTTCATCCAGCTCCCCTGGGACTGGATGCCATGTCTGAGCGTGGCCAGGAGGCGTCGCCTGTACGCATTTTCCCGATTGCCCTGCTCCCGGGGTTCTGGCGAGAGTGCGCCAGGGCGGAGTCAGACTACTGTTGGTAGCCCGTTCTGGCCGGGCCGAGTATGGTTTTGCGGACCTCATCGGCCTAGTAGGCGGTCATCCGTGGGAGATCCCCTGAGGCCGGATCTCTCTCAGGCGGGGAACAATAGTTCACCCTCGCCGGAGTTATTGAAGCTGTGGGTGTGGCCCCTGAGGCTCAACTCATAGCCTCTGGTCTTTCAGCTGAGGTTGTTGAGACCATCCTCCAATCCAGAGCTCCCTCTACGAGGAGCGTGTATGCCAGGAGGTGGGAAATGTTCACTTCCTGGTGTGGAGATCGCCACTTAAACCCAGTTAACTGCCCAGTAGGTTCAGTGCTGGAGTTCCTTCAGGCGAGATTCTCCACGGGTTATCCTCCACCTAAAGGTCTACGTGGCAGCTATATCTGCATATCATGACCCTATTGGTGGCCACTCAGTGGGTAAACACCCATTAGTTACACGATTCCTCCACGGTGTGCTGAGGCTGAGACCTCCAGTGCGGACCAGAATTCCCCCCTGGGATTTGGTTGTGGTGTTAGAGGCTCTGTGTAAGGCACCCTTGAGCCTCGAAGAGGTTCCCTTACCGGTCTTATCTTTTAAGACAGCATTTCTCCTCGCCATCACCTCTCTGCGGAGGGTGGGAGATCTGCAGGCCCTCTCAGTGGCCCCTACTCACCTGGACTTTGCCCCAGGCATGTCAAGGCTTTTATACCCACGAGTGGGTTATACACCTAAAGTGCCCTCTGTTACACCACAGCCGATCGTACTGCAGGCCTTCTGTCCTCCCCCCTTCCAGGATCCAGACCAGCGGAAGTTCAACTGCATGTGTCCAGTGCGAGCACTGGACACTTATGTCTTGCAGGACTGCGTCTCTGCGGAGTCGGACCAATTACTTATTTGTTTTGGTCCGACAAATAGAGGGTGGCGCTGCCGCTAAGCGGACTGTTAGCAGGTGGATAGTTGAGGCTATCCACCTGGCCTATAAACCTCTGCACTCCCATGCCCTCTCGGGGTCAGAGCGCACTCTACAAGGGGTATGGCGGCCTCTAAGGCCTATCTTAGCGGTGTCCCCTCGGGGACATCTGCAACGCTCTTGAGGTGGTCCACGCCCTCCACTTTGCCGGTTTACAACTTGGACATGAGGGCTGCTCCTGGCTCCTCTGTCCTTTCCTGATGGGTGGTCTGAGGACCCCGTTTCAGGCAGGGCCTTGGAAATATGGCGGCGTGGGCATCTCGTTCCCAAAGCGTTTGTGGCGCGGCTCGAGTTCCTGAAGAGGCGTCTCAGGTTACGAATGTAACCATGGTTCCTCTAGAGAGCGAGGCGCTGCGTCGATGCCATACTTCCGCACCCCTGCGGCGCTTACTTCACTACGAGGCTGGTGCGGCATCATGAAGCGTCACTTTATACTTCCTGGTCGGCGGCGTCATCTCGTCCATGGCGTCGCTCCCCTCCATTGGACAGACTTTACCGTGGTTCAGAAGCGGCGCCGCGCTGAAGGCGTTCCCAAAGCGTTTGTGGCGCGGCGTCTCGTTCCCTAGAGGAACCATGGTTACATTCGTAACCTGAGGCGTTTTGGCTTCTATGGTCAGAAATGCTGTTTTAGTAATTCTAAGCAAACCAACTAAAAACAAAGCCCAGATATGCTTTAAAACGTGTTTCTCAGTGAGAGAAAGCATTTTGAAGCTGTTTCAATGCAGAATAAAGATTTTCAGTGTGTTTCTACTATTAGACACAAAAAGTCATTTCAGGGCTCAAAAGCTCAATTTGCTTAGTTTTTGGCTTCTATGGTCAGAAATGCTGTTTTAGTAATTCTAAGCAAACCAACTCAAAACAAAGCCCAGATATGCTTTAAAACGTGTTTCTCAGTGAGAGAAAGCATTTTGAAGCAGTTTCAATGCAGAATAAAGATTTTCAGTGTGTTTCTACTATTAGACACAAAAAGTCATTTCAGGGCTCAAAAAGCTCAATTTGCTTAGTTTTTGGCTTCTATGGTCAGAAATGCTGTTTTAGTAATTCTAAGCAAACCAACTCAAAACAAGCCCAGATATGCTTTAAAACGTGTTTCTCAGTGAGAGAAAGCATTTTGAAGCAGTTTCAATGCAGAATAAAGATTTTCAGTGTGTTTCTACTATTAGACACAAAAAGTCATTTCAGGGCTCAAAAGCTCAATTTGCTTAGTTTTTGGCTTCTATGGTCAGAAATGCTGTTTTAGTAATTCTAAGCAAACCAACTCAAAACAAGCCCAGATATGCTTTAAAACGTGTTTCTCAGTGAGAGAAAGCATTTTGAAGCAGTTTCAATGCAGAATAAAGATTTTCAGTGTGTTTCTACTATTAGACACAAAAAGTCATTTCAGGGCTCAAAAGCTCAATTTGCTTAGTTTTTGGCTTCTATGGTCAGAAATGCTGTTTTAGTAATTCTAAGCAAACCAACTCAAAACAAGCCCAGATATGCTTTAAAACGTGTTTCTCAGTGAGAGAAAGCATTTTGAAGCAGTTTCAATGCAGAATAAAGATTTTCAGTGTGTTTCTACTATTAGACACAAAAAGTCATTTCAGGGCTCAAAAGCTCAATTTGCTTAGTTTTTGGCTTCTATGGTCAGAAATGCTGTTTTAGTAATTCTAAGCAAACCAACTCAAAACAAAGCCCAGATATGCTTTAAAACGTGTTTCTCAGTGAGAGAAAGCATTTTGAAGCAGTTTCAATGCAGAATAAAGATTTTCAGTGTGTTTCTACTATTAGACTCAAAAAGTCATTTCAGGGCTCAAAAAGCTCAATTTGCTTAGTTTTTGGCTTCTATGGTCAGAAATGCTGTTTTAGTAATTCTAAGCAAACCAACTAAAAACAAGCCCAGATATGCTTTAAAACGTGTTTCTCAGTGAGAGAAAGCATTTTGAAGCAGTTTCAATGCAGAATAAAGATTTTCAGTGTGTTTCTACTATTAGACACAAAAAGTCATTTCAGGGCTCAAAAAGCTCAATTTGCTTAGTTTTTGGCTTCTATGGTCAGAAATGCTCTATTAGTAATTCTAAAGCAAACCAACTCAAAACAAGCCCAGATATGCTTTAAAACGTGTTTCTCAGTGAGAGAAAGCATTTTGAAGCAGTTTCAATGCAGAATAAAAGATTTTCAGTGTGTTTCTACTATTAGACACAAAAAGTCATTTCAGGGCTCAAAAAGCTCAATTTGCTTAGTTTTTGGCTTCTATGGTCAGAAATGCTGTTTTAGTAATTCTAAGCAAACCAACTCAAAACAAGCCCAGATATGCTTTAAAACGTGTTTCTCAGTGAGAGAAAGCATTTTGAAGCAGTTTCAATGCAGAATAAAGATTTTCAGTGTGTTTCTACTATTAGACACAAAAAGTCATTTCAGGGCTCAAAAGCTCAATTTGCTTAGTTTTTGGCTTCTATGGTCAGAAATGCTGTTTTAGTAATTCTAAGCAAACCAACTCAAAACAAGCCCAGATATGCTTTAAAACGTGTTTCTCAGTGAGAGAAAGCATTTTGAAGCAGTTTCAATGCAGAATAAAGATTTTCAGTGTGTTTCTACTATTAGACACAAAAAGTCATTTCAGGGCTCAAAAGCTCAATTTGCTTAGTTTTTGGCTTCTATGGTCAGAAATGCTGTTTTAGTAATTCTAAGCAAACCAACTCAAAACAAGCCCAGATATGCTTTAAAACGTGTTTCTCAGTGAGAGAAAGCATTTTGAAGCAGTTTCAATGCAGAATAAAGATTTTCAGTGTGTTTCTACTATTAGACACAAAAAGTCATTTCAGGGCTCAAAAGCTCAATTTGCTTAGTTTTTGGCTTCTATGGTCAGAAATGCTGTTTTAGTAATTCTAAGCAAACCAACTCAAAACAAGCCCAGATATGCTTTAAAACGTGTTTCTCAGTGAGAGAAAGCATTTTGAAGCAGTTTCAATGCAGAATAAAGATTTTCAGTGTGTTTCTACTATTAGACACAAAAAGTCATTTCAGGGCTCAAAAAGCTCAATTTGCTTAGTTTTTGGCTTCTATGGTCAGAAATGCTGTTTTAGTAATTCTAAGCAAACCAACTCAAAACAAGCCCAGATATGCTTTAAAACGTGTTTCTCAGTGAGAGAAAGCATTTTTGAAGCAGTTTCAATGCAGAATAAAGATTTTCAGTGTGTTTCTACTATTAGACACAAAAAGTCATTTCAGGGCTCAAAAGCTCAATTTGCTTAGTTTTTGGCTTCTATGGTCAGAAATGCTGTTTTAGTAATTCTAAGCAAACCAACTCAAAACAAAGCCCAGATATGCTTTAAAACGTGTTTCTCAGTGAGAGAAAGCATTTTGAAGCAGTTTCAATGCAGAATAAAGATTTTCAGTGTGTTTCTACTATTAGACACAAAAAGTCATTTCAGGGCTCAAAAAGCTCAATTTGCTTAGTTTTTGGCTTCTATGGTCAGAAATGCTGTTTTAGTAATTCTAAGCAAACCAACTCAAAAACAAGCCCAGATATGCTTTAAAACGTGTTTCTCAGTGAGAGAAAGCATTTTGAAGCAGTTTCAATGCAGAATAAAGATTTTCAGTGTGTTTCTACTATTAGACACAAAAAGTCATTTCAGGGCTCAAAAAGCTCAATTTGCTTAGTTTTTGGCTTCTATGGTCAGAAATGCTGTTTTAGTAATTCTAAACAAACCAACTCAAAACAAGCCCAGATATGCTTTAAAACGTGTTTCTCAGTGAGAGAAAGCATTTTGAAGCAGTTTCAATGCAGAATAAAGATTTTCAGTGTGTTTCTACTATTAGACACAAAAAGTCATTTCAGGGCTCAAAAGCTCAATTTGCTTAGTTTTTGGCTTCTATGGTCAGAAATGCTGTTTTAGTAATTCTAAGCAAACCAACTCAAAACAAGCCCAGATATGCTTTAAAACGTGTTTCTCAGTGAGAGAAAGCATTTTGAAGCAGTTTCAATGCAGAATAAAGATTTTCAGTGTGTTTCTACTATTAGACACAAAAAGTCATTTCAGGGCTCAAAAGCTCAATTTGCTTAGTTTTTGGCTTCTATGGTCAGAAATGCTGTTTTAGTAATTCTAAGCAAACCAACTCAAAACAAAGCCCAGATATGCTTTAAAACGTGTTTCTCAGTGAGAGAAAGCATTTTGAAGCAGTTTCAATGCAGAATAAAGATTTTCAGTGTGTTTCTACTATTAGACACAAAAAGTCATTTCAGGGCTCAAAAGCTCAATTTGCTTAGTTTTTGGCTTCTATGGTCAGAAATGCTGTTTTAGTAATTCTAAGCAAACCAACTCAAAACAAGCCCAGATATGCTTTAAAACGTGTTTCTCAGTGAGAGAAAGCATTTTGAAGCAGTTTCAATGCAGAATAAAGATTTTCAGTGTGTTTCTACTATTAGACACAAAAAGTCATTTCAGGGCTCAAAAGCTCAATTTGCTTAGTTTTTGGCTTCTATGGTCAGAAATGCTCTATTAGTAATTCTAAGCAAACCAACTCAAAACAAGCCCAGATATGCTTTAAAACGTGTTTCTCAGTGAGAGAAAGCATTTTGAAGCAGTTTCAATGCAGAATAAAGATTTTCAGTGTGTTTCTACTATTAGACACAAAAAGTCATTTCAGGGCTCAAAAGCTCAATTTGCTTAGTTTTTGGCTTCTATGGTCAGAAATGCTGTTTTAGTAATTCTAAGCAAACCAACTCAAAACAAAGCCCAGATATGCTTTAAAACGTGTTTCTCAGTGAGAGAAAGCATTTTGAAGCAGTTTCAATGCAGAATAAAGATTTTCAGTGTGTTTCTACTATTAGACACAAAAAGTCATTTCAGGGCTCAAAAGCTCAATTTGCTTAGTTTTTGGCTTCTATGGTCAGAAATGCTGTTTTAGTAATTCTAAGCAAACCAACTCAAAACAAGCCCAGATATGCTTTAAAACGTGTTTCTCAGTGAGAGAAAGCATTTTGAAGCAGTTTCAATGCAGAATAAAGATTTTCAGTGTGTTTCTACTATTAGACACAAAAAGTCATTTCAGGGCTCAAAAGCTCAATTTGCTTAGTTTTTGGCTTCTATGGTCAGAAATGCTGTTTTAGTAATTCTAAGCAAACCAACTCAAAACAAGCCCAGATATGCTTTAAAACGTGTTTCTCAGTGAGAGAAAGCATTTTGAAGCAGTTTCAATGCAGAATAAAGATTTTCAGTGTGTTTCTACTATTAGACACAAAAAGTCATTTCAGGGCTCAAAAGCTCAATTTGCTTAGTTTTTGGCTTCTATGGTCAGAAATGCTGTTTTAGTAATTCTAAGCAAACCAACTCAAAACAAGCCCAGATATGCTTTAAAACGTGTTTCTCAGTGAGAGAAAGCATTTTGAAGCAGTTTCAATGCAGAATAAAGATTTTCAGTGTGTTTCTACTATTAGACACAAAAAGTCATTTCAGGGCTCAAAAAGCTCAATTTGCTTAGTTTTTGGCTTCTATGGTCAGAAATGCTGTTTTAGTAATTCTAAGCAAACCAACTCAAAACAAGCCCAGATATGCTTTAAAACGTGTTTCTCAGTGAGAGAAAGCATTTTGAAGCAGTTTCAATGCAGAATAAAGATTTTCAGTGTGTTTCTACTATTAGACACAAAAAGTCATTTCAGGGCTCAAAAGCTCAATTTGCTTAGTTTTTGGCTTCTATGGTCAGAAATGCTGTTTTAGTAATTCTAAGCAAACCAACTCAAAACAAAGCCCAGATATGCTTTAAAACGTGTTTCTCAGTGAGAGAAAGCATTTTGAAGCAGTTTCAATGCAGAATAAAGATTTTCAGTGTGTTTCTACTATTAGACACAAAAAAGTCATTTCAGGGCTCAAAAGCTCAATTTGCTTAGTTTTTGGCTTCTATGGTCAGAAATGCTGTTTTAGTAATTCTAAGCAAACCAACTCAAAACAAAGCCCAGATATGCTTTAAAACGTGTTTCTCAGTGAAGAAAGCATTTTGAAGCAGTTTCAATGCAGAATAAAGATTTTCAGTGTGTTTCTACTATTAGACACAAAAAGTCATTTCAGGGCTCAAAAAGCTCAATTTGCTTAGTTTTTGGCTTCTATGGTCAGAAATGCTGTTTTAGTAATTCTAAGCAAACCAACTCAAAACAAGCCCAGATATGCTTTAAAACGTGTTTCTCAGTGAGAAAGCATTTTGAAGCAGTTTCAATGCAGAATAAAGATTTTCAGTGTGTTTCTACTATTAGACACAAAAAGTCATTTCAGGGCTCAAAAGCTCAATTTGCTTAGTTTTTGGCTTCTATGGTCAGAAATGCTGTTTTAGTAATTCTAAGCAAACCAACTCAAAACAAGCCCAGATATGCTTTAAAACGTGTTTCTCAGTGAGAGAAAGCATTTTGAAGCAGTTTCAATGCAGAATAAAGATTTTCAGTGTGTTTCTACTATTAGACACAAAAAGTCATTTCAGGGCTCAAAAGCTCAATTTGCTTAGTTTTTGGCTTCTATGGTCAGAAATGCTGTTTTAGTAATTCTAAGCAAACCAACTCAAAACAAGCCCAGATATGCTTTAAAACGTGTTTCTCAGTGAGAGAAAGCATTTTGAAGCAGTTTCAATGCAGAATAAAGATTTTCAGTGTGTTTCTACTATTAGACACAAAAAGTCATTTCAGGGCTCAAAAGCTCAATTTGCTTAGTTTTTGGCTTCTATGGTCAGAAATGCTGTTTTAGTAATTCTAAGCAAACCAACTCAAAACAAGCCCAGATATGCTTTAAAACGTGTTTCTCAGTGAGAGAAAGCATTTTGAAGCAGTTTCAATGCAGAATAAAGATTTTCAGTGTGTTTCTACTATTAGACACAAAAAGTCATTTCAGGGCTCAAAAAGCTCAATTTGCTTAGTTTTTGGCTTCTATGGTCAGAAATGCTGTTATTAGTAATTCTAAGCAAACCAACTCAAAACAAGCCCAGATATGCTTTAAAACGTGTTTCTCAGTGAGAGAAAGCATTTTGAAGCAGTTTCAATGCAGAATAAAGATTTTCAGTGTGTTTCTACTATTAGACACAAAAAGTCATTTCAGGGCTCAAAAGCTCAATTTGCTTAGTTTTTGGCTTCTATGGTCAGAAATGCTCTTTTAGTAATTCTAAGCAAACCAACTCAAAACAAGCCCAGATATGCTTTAAAACGTGTTTCTCAGTGAGAGAAAGCATTTTGAAGCAGTTTCAATGCAGAATAAAGATTTTCAGTGTGTTTCTACTATTAGACACAAAAAGTCATTTCAGGGCTCAAAAAGCTCAATTTGCTTAGTTTTTGGCTTCTATGGTCAGAAATGCTGTTTTAGTAATTCTAAGCAAACCAACTCAAAACAAGCCCAGATATGCTTTAAAACGTGTTTCTCAGTGAGAGAAAGCATTTTGAAGCAGTTTCAATGCAGAATAAAGATTTTCAGTGTGTTTCTACTATTAGACACAAAAAGTCATTTCAGGGCTCAAAAGCTCAATTTGCTTAGTTTTTGGCTTCTATGGTCAGAAATGCTGTTTTAGTAATTCTAAGCAAACCAACTCAAAACAAGCCCAGATATGCTTTAAAACGTGTTTCTCAGTGAGAAAGCATTTTGAAGCAGTTTCAATGCAGAATAAAGATTTTCAGTGTGTTTCTACTATTAGACACAAAAAGTCATTTCAGGGCTCAAAAAGCTCAATTTGCTTAGTTTTTGGCTTCTATGGTCAGAAATGCTGTTTTAGTAATTCTAAGCAAACCAACTCAAAACAAGCCCAGATATGCTTTAAAACGTGTTTCTCAGTGAGAGAAAGCATTTTGAAGCAGTTTCAATGCAGAATAAAGATTTTCAGTGTGTTTCTACTATTAGACACAAAAAGTCATTTCAGGGCTCAAAAGCTCAATTTGCTTAGTTTTTGGCTTCTATGGTCAGAAATGCTGTTTTAGTAATTCTAAGCAAACCAACTCAAAACAAGCCCAGATATGCTTTAAAACGTGTTTCTCAGTGAGAGAAAGCATTTTGAAGCAGTTTCAATGCAGAATAAAGATTTTCAGTGTGTTTCTACTATTAGACACAAAAAGTCATTTCAGGGCTCAAAAGCTCAATTTGCTTAGTTTTTGGCTTCTATGGTCAGAAATGCTGTTTTAGTAATTCTAAGCAAACCAACTCAAAACAAGCCCAGATATGCTTTAAAACGTGTTTCTCAGTGAGAAAGCATTTTGAAGCAGTTTCAATACAGAATAAAGATTTTCAGTGTGTTTCTACTATTAGACACAAAAAGTCATTTCAGGGCTCAAAAGCTCAATTTGCTTAGTTTTTGGCTTCTATGGTCAGAAATGCTGTTTTAGTAATTCTAAGCAAACCAACTAAAAACAAAGCCCAGATATGCTTTAAAACGTGTTTCTCAGTGAGAAAGCATTTTGAAGCAGTTTCAATGCAGAATAAAGATTTTCAGTGTGTTTCTACTATTAGACACAAAAAGTCATTTCAGGGCTCAAAAAGCTCAATTTGCTTAGTTTTTGGCTTCTATGGTCAGAAATGCTGTTTTAGTAATTCTAAGCAAACCAACTCAAAACAAGCCCAGATATGCTTTAAAACGTGTTTCTCAGTGAGAGAAAGCATTTTGAAGCAGTTTCAATGCAGAATAAAGATTTTCAGTGTGTTTCTACTATTAGACACAAAAAGTCATTTCAGGGCTCAAAAAGCTCAATTTGCTTAGTTTTTGGCTTCTATGGTCAGAAATGCTGTTTTAGTAATTCTAAGCAAACCAACTCAAAACAAGCCCAGATATGCTTTAAAACGTGTTTCTCAGTGAGAGAAAGCATTTTGAAGCAGTTTCAATGCAGAATAAAGATTTTCAGTGTGTTTCTACTATTAGACACAAAAAGTCATTTCAGGGCTCAAAAAGCTCAATTTGCTTAGTTTTTGGCTTCTATGGTCAGAAATGCTGTTTTAGTAATTCTAAGCAAACCAACTCAAAACAAGCCCAGATATGCTTTAAAACGTGTTTCTCAGTGAGAGAAAGCATTTTGAAAGCAGTTTCAATGCAGAATAAAGATTTTCAGTGTGTTTCTACTATTAGACACAAAAAGTCATTTCAGGGCTCAAAAAGCTCAATTTGCTTAGTTTTTGGCTTCTATGGTCAGAAATGCTGTTTTAGTAATTCTAAGCAAACCAACTCAAAACAAGCCCAGATATGCTTTAAAACGTGTTTCTCAGTGAGAGAAAGCATTTTGAAGCAGTTTCAATGCAGAATAAAGATTTTCAGTGTGTTTCTACTATTAGACACAAAAAGTCATTTCAGGGCTCAAAAAGCTCAATTTGCTTAGTTTTTGGCTTCTATGGTCAGAAATGCTGTTTTAGTAATTGTAAGCAAACCAACTAAAAACAAGCCCAGATATGCTTTAAAACGTGTTTCTCAGTGAGAGAAAGCATTTTGAAGCAGTTTCAATGCAGAATAAAGATTTTCAGTGTGTTTCTACTATTAGACACAAAAAGTCATTTCAGGGCTCAAAAAGCTCAATTTGCTTAGTTTTTGGCTTCTATGGTCAGAAATGCTGTTTTAGTAATTCTAAGCAAACCAACTCAAAACAAGCCCAGATATGCTTTAAAACGTGTTTCTCAGTGAGAGAAAGCATTTTGAAGCAGTTTCAATGCAGAATAAAGATTTTCAGTGTGTTTCTACTATTAGACACAAAAAGTCATTTCAGGGCTCAAAAGCTCAATTTGCTTAGTTTTGGCTTCTATGGTCAGAAATGCTGTTTTAGTAATTCTAAGCAAACCAACTCAAAACAAAGCCCAGATATGCTTTAAAACGTGTTTCTCAGTGAGAGAAAGCATTTTGAAGCAGTTTCAATGCAGAATAAAGATTTTCAGTGTGTTTCTACTATTAGACACAAAAAGTCATTTCAGGGCTCAAAAAGCTCAATTTGCTTAGTTTTTGGCTTCTATGGTCAGAAATGCTCTTTTAGTAATTCTAAGCAAACCAACTCAAAACAAGCCCAGATATGCTTTAAAACGTGTTTCTCAGTGAGAGAAAGCATTTTGAAGCAGTTTCAATGCAGAATAAAGATTTTCAGTGTGTTTCTACTATTAGACACAAAAAGTCATTTCAAGGGCTCAAAAAGCTCAATTTGCTTAGTTTTTGGCTTCTATGGTCAGAAATGCTGTTTTAGTAATTCTAAGCAAACCAACTCAAAACAAAGCCCAGATATGCTTTAAAACGTGTTTCTCAGTGAGAGAAAGCATTTTGAAGCAGTTTCAATGCAGAATAAAGATTTTCAGTGTGTTTCTACTATTAGACACAAAAAGTCATTTCAGGGCTCAAAAAGCTCAATTTGCTTAGTTTTTGGCTTCTATGGTCAGAAATGCTGTTTTAGTAATTCTAAGCAAACCAACTCAAAACAAGCCCAGATATGCTTTAAAACGTGTTTCTCAGTGAGAGAAAGCATTTTGAAGCAGTTTCAATGCAGAATAAAGATTTTCAGTGTGTTTCTACTATTAGACACAAAAAGTCATTTCAGGGCTCAAAAAAGCTCAATTTGCTTAGTTTTTGGCTTCTATGGTCAGAAATGCTGTTTTAGTAATTCTAAGCAAACCAACTCAAAACAAAGCCCAGATATGCTTTAAAACGTGTTTCTCAGTAGAGAAAGCATTTTGGAAGCAGTTTCAATGCAGAATAAAGATTTTCAGTGTGTTTCTACTATTAGACACAAAAAGTCATTTCAGGGCTCAAAAAGCTCAATTTGCTTAGTTTTTGGCTTCTATGGTCAGAAATGCTGTTTTAGTAATTCTAAGCAAACCAACTCAAAACAAGCCCAGATATGCTTTAAAGCGTGTTTCTCAGTGAGAGAAAGCATTTTGAAGCAGTTTCAATGCAGAATAAAGATTTTCAGTGTGTTTCTACTATTAGACACAAAAAAGTCATTTCAGGGCTCAAAAGCTCAATTTGCTTAGTTTTTGGCTTCTATGGTCAGAAATGCTGTTTTAGTAATTCTAAGCAAACCAACTCAAAACAAAGCCCAGATATGCTTTAAAGCGTGTTTCTCAGTGAGAGAAAGCATTTTGAAGCAGTTTCAATGCAGAATAAAGATTTTCAGTGTGTTTCTACTATTAGACTCAAAAAGTCATTTCAGGGCTCAAAAGCTCAATTTGCTTAGATTTTTTTGGCTTCTATGGTCAGAAATGCTGTTTTAGTAATTCTAAACAAACCAACTCAAAACAAGCCCAGATATGCTTTAAAACGTGTTTCTCAGTGAGAGAAAGCATTTTGAAGCAGTTTCAATGCAGAATAAAGATTTTCAGTGTGTTTCTACTATTAGACACAAAAAGTCATTTCAGGGCTCAAAAAGCTCAATTTGCTTAGTTTTTGGCTTCTATGGTCAGAAATGCTGTTTTAGTAATTCTAAGCAAACCAACTCAAAACAAGCCCAGATATGCTTTAAAACGTGTTTCTCAGTGAGAGAAAGCATTTTGAAGCAGTTTCAATGCAGAATAAAGATTTTCAGTGTGTTTCTACTATTAGACACAAAAAGTCATTTCAGGGCTCAAAAGCTCAATTTGCTTAGTTTTTGGCTTCTATGGTCAGAAATGCTGTTTTAGTAATTCTAAACAAACCAACTCAAAACAAAGCCCAGATATGCTTTAAAGCGTGTTTCTCAGTGAGAGAAAGCATTTTGAAGCAGTTTCAATGCAGAATAAAGATTTTCCAGTGTGTTTCTACTATTAGACACAAAAAGTCATTTCAGGGCTCAAAAGCTCAATTTGCTTAGTTTTGGCTTCTATGGTCAGAAATGCTGTTTTAGTAATTCTAAGCAAACCAACTCAAAACAAGCCCAGATATGCTTTAAAACGTGTTTCTCAGTGAGAGAAAGCATTTTGAAAGCAGTTTCAATGCAGAATAAAGATTTTCAGTGTGTTTCTACTATTAGACACAAAAAAGTCATTTCAGGGCTCAAAAGCTCAATTTGCTTAGTTTTTGGCTTCTATGGTCAGAAATGCTGTTTTAGTAATTCTAAGCAAACCAACTCAAAACAAGCCCAGATATGCTTTAAACGTGTTTCTCAGTGAGAGAAAGCATTTTGAAGCAGTTTCAATGCACAGAATAAAGATTTTCAGTGTGTTTCTACTATTAGACACAAAAAGTCATTTCAGGGCTCAAAAAGCTCAATTTGCTTAGTTTTTGGCTTCTATGGTCAGAAATGCTGTTTTAGTAATTCTAAGCAAACCAACTAAAAACAGAAGCCCAGATATGCTTTAAAACGTGTTTCTCAGTGAGAGAAAGCATTTTGAAGCAGTTTCAATGCAGAATAAAGATTTTCAGTGTGTTTCTACTATTAGACACAAAAAGTCATTTCAGGGCTCAAAAAGCTCAATTTGCTTAGTTTTGGCTTCTATAGTCAGAAATGCTGTTTTAGTAATTCTAAGCAAACCAACTAAAAACAAGCCCAGATATGCTTTAAAACGTGTTTCTCAGTGAGAGAAAGCATTTTGAAGCAGTTTCAATGCAGAATAAAGATTTTCAGTGTGTTTCTACTATTAGACACAAAAAGTCATTTCAGGGCTCAAAAAGCTCAATTTGCTTAGTTTTGGCTTCTATGGTCAGAAATGCTGTTTTAGTAATTCTAAGCAAACCAACTCAAAACAAAGCCCAGATATGCTTTAAAACGTGTTTCTCAGTGAGAAAGCATTTTGAAGCAGTTTCATCACAGAATAAAGATTTTCAGTGTGTTTCTACTATTAGACTCAAAAAGTCATTTCAGGAGCTCAAAAGCTCAATTTGCTTAGTTTTGGCTTCTATGGTCAGAAATGCTCTATTAGTAATTCTAAGCAAACCAACTCAAAACAAAGCCCAGATATGCTTTAAAACGTGTTTCTCAGTGAATGAAAGCATTTTGAAGCAGTTTTCAATGCAGAATAAAAAGATTTTCAGTGTGTTTCTACTATTAGACACAAAAAAGTCATTTCAGGGCTCAAAAAGCTCAATTTGCTTAGTTTTTGAAGCTTCTATAGTCAGAAATGCTGTTTTAGTAATTCTAAGCAAACCAACTCAAAACAAGCCCAGATATGCTTTAAAACGTGTTTCTCAGTGAGAGAAAGCATTTTGAAACAGTTTCAATCACAGAATAAAGATTTTGAGTGTGTTTCTACTATTAGACACAAAAGTCATTTCGGGGCTCAAAAGCTCCAATTTGCTTAGTTTTTGGCTTCTATGGTCAGAAATGCTGTTTTAGTAATTCTAAGCAAACCAACTCAAAACAAGCCCAGATATGCTTTAAAACATGTTTCTCAGTGAGGAGAAAGCATTTTGAAGCTGTTTCAATGCAGAATAAAGATTTTCAGTGTGTTTCTACTATTAGACACAAAAAAAGTCATTTCAGGGCTCAAAAAGCTCAATTTGCTTAGTTTTTGGCTTCTATAGTCAGAAATGCTGTTTTAGTAATTGTAAGCAAACCAACTAAAAACAAAGCCCAGATATGCTAACAAAACGTGTTTCTCAGTGAGAGAAAGCATTTTGAAGTATCAGTTTTAATGCAGAATAAAGATTTTCAGTGTATTTCTACTATTAGACACAAGAAAAGTCATTTCAGGGCTCAAAAGCTCAATTTGCTTAGTTTTTTGGCTTCTATGGTCAGAAATGCTGTTTTAGTAATTATAAGCAAACCAGCTCAAAAAACAAGCCCAGATATGCTTTAAAGCGTGTTTCCCAGTGAGAGAAAGCATTTTGAAACAGTTTCAATGCAGAATCAAGATTTTCAGTGTGTTTCTACTATTAGACACAAAAAGTCATTTCAGGGCTCAAAAAGCTCCAATTTGCTTAGTTTTGGCTTCTATGGTCAGAAATGCTGTTTTAGTAATTCTAAGCAAACCAACTCAAAACAAAGCCCAGATATGCGTTAAAACGTGTTTCTCAGTGAGAGAAAGCAGTTTGAAGCAGTTTCAATGCAGACTAAAGATTTTCAGTGTGTTTCTACTAATAGACCCACAAAAAGTCATTTCAGGGCTCAAAAGCTCAGTTTGCTTAGTTTTGCTTCTATGGTCAGAAATGCTGTTTTAGTAATTCTAAAGCAAACCAACTCAAAAAAACAAGCCCAGATATGCTTTAAAACATTGTTTCTCAGTGAGAAAGCTTGTTTTGAAGCAGTTTCAATCACAGAATAAAGATTTTGAGTGTGTTTCTACTATTAGACACAAAAAGTCATTTCAGGGCTCAAAAAGCTCAATTTGCAGTTTTTGGCTTCTATGGTCAGAAATGCTGTTTTAGTAATTCTAAACAAACCAGCTCAAAAACAAGCCCAGATATGCTTTAAAACGTGTTTCCCAGTGAGAGAAAGCATTTTGAAGCAGTTTCAATGCAGAATAAAGATTTTCAGTGTGTTTCTACTCTTAGACACAAAAAAGTCATTTCAGGGCTCAAAAGCTCAATTTGCTTAGTTTTGGCTTCTATGGTCAGAAATGCTGTTTAGTAATTCTAA